>NC_057800.1:747014863-747314863 GCF_018294505.1 Triticum aestivum
AAGTAAGAAAATAAAAAGGAAATAAAAAACTAAAATAAAAAAGTAAATGAAAGAAAAAGACAAAAAATAAACAAAAGATAAGAAAATAAAGGGAGCGGGGAAGAAGTTCTATTTCTTTTAGGGTTGTTCGGGGAAGAAAGTTAGGAAAACCCTATTCGCAGCCAGCGGCCACAAAGTGTAGGGCAATCGCATAGAGCAGCCGAGCGAGCGACTCACATGGGCCGTCCCACTTACAGATAAACACTGTCCATGTTTTTCCTATTTTGCTTCTTTTTTCGGCTTTATATTATTTTTTCCTTTACTTTTCTTCCATGTTTCTTTTTCGTTTTTCTGTTTCGTTTCTTTTTCTATTTCTTTTTTTCAAGTTTTTTTTCTTTTTTCAACATGTGTCCAGAAATTTAATAAAAATCAAAACACATGATAATTTTCGTGTTTCCAATTTTTGTTAAAAATGTACAAAATTCAAAAAATATAGATTTTCAAAGATTGTTCTTATTTTCAAAATTTTCTCAAAATTAACTTTTCCTTCCAAAATTTCAAAAAATATTATAATTTCCAAATTTTGTTCGTGTTTTCAAAAATTGTTCGGAATATTATTTTTTGTTCTGAAAATTTGATCATCTTGTTCGTATTTTCAAAAGTTTCTAGTACAAATTATTTTTGGAATGTTAATTTTTGTTGTCATTGTCTCAAAACTAGTTTAGAACTTTAGAATGTGTTCCAATATTATTTTTAGTAATATTTATGTGAACTGCAAAATTTATTTAGAACTTCAGAAAAGATGTGTTTTATTTTCATTTTTCTTTTTCAAAGGAAATTCGTATTTTACAAATTCCGTTTATTTTTAGAGAAAATGTTCCTGTTTTCAAATTTAGTTTATAAATTCCAAAAAAGTATTTCAAATATATTCCCTTCATTTCTCAAAATGTTCGGTAATTCAAAACATGTTCTCCTTTTCAAATTTTGTTCACGAACAAAAACTGTTTGTTCTAAAAAAAGTTTCCTGTTTCAAATACTTGTTCGCAAATTCATGAAAAATATTCACATGTTTAAATTTTGTTCATCAATTATTATTTTGGGAGTATTTGAAAAAATATATTCCTGTTTCCAAAAAAAATTCACAAGAAAAAATGTTCTAGAATTTCAAAAATTCTTCCCGTCTTCGCAATGTTGTTCACAAATTAAAAAAATATTTTCATTTCAAATTTATTTACATATTTAGAAAAATGTTCATGTTTAAAAAATTCACAAATTCCAGAACTATTTTCGTTTTAAAAATTTCTTCACGTATTTAAAATATGTCCATGTTTCAAATTTTGTTCACAAATTCAAAAACTATTTTCATTTGGAAAATTTCTTCACAAATTTAAAAAACGTTCATGTTTCAAATGTTGTTCAAAAAATTGATAAGTGTTAACATGTTTAAATTTTTGTCACAAATTCTAAAATATCTGGGAATTTCAAACTATGCTCCTCTTTTCCAAATTGTTCACATATACAAAAAATTTAGAAAAAAAAATCATATTTTCGTAATTAGTTTGTAAATTTATAAATTGCTCTAGTTTTGTAAGGATGGTTTAATTTTGGAAAAAAATTCACTTTTTCAATTGTTTTATTGTTTTTGACAAACATTGAGTCTATTTCTTTTATTAATATTTTTGTGCCTATTTCTTTTTATTTTCCAAATATAATCTTGTATTAATATTTCAAATATAATCTTGTATTAATATTTTTGTGCCTATTTCTTTTTATTTTCCAAATAATGTTTCCTTTCAAAAAATCGCACCCGAAATTTCAAAACAAGTTTTAATTCAGCAAGGATTATAGTTGATATATACTGGGCGGCCGTTGTGCATACTAAACCTGTGTTACCAAAGTGGTTATGTACTCGCCCAAAATTTTTATTTTTGTCGAATTTGATGAACTGTTTTTTTTCACGGCTGTCTATAATTTTTGTAATACTCGTGCAGTGAATCTTATAGATTGGCTCGCCTGTCGCACTGGCTAGCGCATCGCGGGCAGCTATTGCAGGTTATGAGTTAGAATCCTTGGTAACGCTCTTTTTTTCATTCCGTGAAGGACAACGAATAGGCCGGCTCAGGTGACTCATCTCCTGTGCGAAACTGCGCCTCTTTGCTGCAGTAAGCAGCACATAGGAGGCACCAGAAAGTTAACCAGCTGGCCGCACTGTGTGTATAACGATGGAATTGGGCCGGGCCATGTCTTGCTTGCATCACAGTCTTTGCAAATTACCGTCAGTTCTCCGCAGCGCGAGCGGCAATGCTCGCCTACTGTGACACCGTTCATGGCCGGCCCATTGCAGTCTGTTGGTTTCTCTATAATCTTCACGCAATTTATCAAAATATTGTTACCTTAAAATATTCATACCATAAAACAATGTTCAAATGTGAAAAGAAATTTCGTGAATTTTAAAAAATAGTTTTATCATTCAAAAATGTTCATGACATTTTAAATTGATTTTATCATGTATTTTAAAAAATGATGATGATGTATGAAAAACATATTCATATTTGATTTAAAAACTATTTTTTGGCGTATATAAAATTATTTCAAATTCTTAAAGAATGTTCAAAATTATTTATAAAAATGTCAAATATTTATTTTAAAAATGCACACTGTGTATTTGAAATTAATCATCATGTATATAGAACATGTTCATAACACATTAAAATTGCTTTCACATTTCAAAATAGTTCATGAAATATTTTAGAAATATTCAATGTATGTAAAATTGTATTTTTCATCTAATTACAAAAACATTAATGTGCATTTAACAATTGTTCATGCATTCTATTGTTCATTGTTTTTTGATATAACTCAACATTCATTCCAGGTGGTAAATGTTCCTGTTTTCATATAAATGTCCATCCTGTTTTTGATAATATTTAGCGTGTATCTTAAAAATGTTCAACATATATATGAATTTTGTTTCGACATTTATTGAAAGAGTGAGATGTATTTGAAAACCAAAAACACAAAACTGTTAAAAACCCATAAATGACTTTAAGAAAAGAAAACACCGATTCTAACCTTCCCAAAACCAAAAGGAACTGTACTTAGAAGCTTGCAAAATTAATTCTATCGGGTTCACACATCAAACGGATTATCGAAGCGATGCGATACTATGTACTAGAATAAGGGAAATATAGTATTGTCACTAATTTTTAGAAACTTTACGGCCGCCTATTTCCAAATCACAGGGATCAGAAATGGGCGATGCCATGTACCAGGTTTTGGAAGCATCCACCAGTTTTAGGATGCTTCCAGTTGGCTTTTTCGATATCAGTTTCATGCATTATTTGTTCAATTTTTCATTTTTACTATTTCAGGTGGTTATTTTTGTTCGCCCGTATTTTCGTTTTTACTTTGATTTTAACTCCATTACTTTTTTTAATAATTTCGTGAACATTGTTAAAATTCACAAACATTTCTTTGAAATCGGTAAAAAATTTTGAATTCATAAATACTCCCGCCGTTACTTTTTTTACTTTGCGTATAAAATTTGTTTGAAGTCAAACTACATAAAGCTTGACCAAGTTTATCTTAAAAAATATCAACATATACAATACAAAAAATCTATACGATGAAAACTAATTTCATGATGCATCTAATGATATTGATTTTATAGTGTGAATGTTGGTATTTTTTTCTTATATAGTTGGTCAAACTTTACGAAGTTTGACTTTAGAAAATTTTTAAATGCAGACTAAAAGGAACGGAGGGAGTACTTTGTCAAATTTGTTAATATTTTGAAATTAGCAAATATTCTTTTCAATTCACTGACATCCTTTTTTTATTAGGGAATGTGTTTTTAAGTCCATGAAGTTATAGAAATTTCTTAACAAATTTTTAAATTGGTTTTCAAATGGATGAATATTTCTTATATTCACGAAAACTTTTAACTCATAAAGAAATTTAAATCCTTTAACATATTTTATAGCGACACAGAGCTACTCTTTCCATGAGGTGGACCGGTTTCCTTGTTTTTTTCGGGGTGAACCAGTTTTCTGGTGTACTGGAGGAAGCCGTTCTTTATGTTCATCCATTAATATGGAACATTTACACCTACCGAAGTGAAGCGAACACTATGTCTCCAAATGGGCCGGTGCACCCTCGAGTACTCTCACGCTGCTACACGGAGAATTCCCCTCTTAAAGCAGGCAATAGGACTGACGCCTACTATTTCATGCATTCTCTATCTATTTGTACGCAAATCTCACATAGGAATGGGATATTGGCCAAAACATGAGGGCCTTCGTGGACCACGCCACTATAGAGATTTTTTCCCATTGGTTTGCCTATGAAAAAACGGATTGCTTCTACAGATTTGAAAAGTTATTGCGTCATATAAAATGATTTATTTTATATAGTGAAGTTTTACAAGGTGAATATTTATTAATATTTGAGAATGATAGTTGAAAAACATGAAGATTATCAAAATATACTCAATATTTTTTTGGAAAGATATTTGTAACTTGTGTTTGCATTTTTTATATTAGTGACCATTAAAAAAAGAAACATATTTGAATAAATGAAATTTTTTAAACATTGAACATTTATGAAAAAAAATTAAAAGCTTTTCTAAAGAGGAACATTTTTTTAATTGGGAACATTTTTAGAAAAGTGTGAACATTTGGTGAAAACAAAAAACCTAAAAAGGAACAAAAGGGGGAAACAATACTAAAACCAGTAAAATTGATAAAAGAAATAAAAATACAACCCTCAAGTGTCGCTCAGTTTCTTCGCTACGCTGCTCATGCGCTGGGATGGCTATTATTCACCTACAACTAGCCTAGATTGGTAGCAGACCATGCGTCCCTAGCCCTAGTACTCACTGCCAAACTTGCCCCCCCACGCTGCTGCATCGGTCCCCTACTCTTCCCCGCCTAGCGACCTGCCGATGAAGAGGGGAGTGATGTCCCACCCGTCTGTTTGATTTTCTATCCTTTGGTTTTATATTCCCCGGTGACAATGATGTGGTGGTGGCGGCAATGGCGTGTTGGAATAAGATCTCTTCGGTCTCTCCCCACCTTGACGTCATCGAATCCAAAGCCGACGACGGGCCTGTGAGAGTTTGTGTCCCTGGATCTGTGGGCTCACTTCAGATCTCAATAGTTGATGTGTGGTTCCTTTGCAAGATGGTCATGCTCTTCTTCCTTCCCAATGGTTGCGGGCGACCGTTTTTTTTCTACACAAACGCAGATCTCGTAGATCCAAGGACTTTGTCATCACGATCAAGGTGCATTCATCGGTTTTAGATCCCGGGCAGCTCGGGTAGCTCGAGCGGGTTAAAATACCTCAAAGAGGATCCCCTTGGTGGAGTCTTCATCTTGGCACAGATGGTTCCTTGCAGCAGCGATGCTCTTCTCGGTGTGGAGCCTTGTCGTCAATGGCAACAGTCGGTGTTAGGGGTTGTTGTTTTTCTATCCTACAAAGTTTATTATGTAAAATTGTAGTTCTACCGTTCTTATCTGAATAAAGCCGTTTGTGTTTAAAAATATGTTTTCTATTTTATTTTGAGAGATGGCGCACCACACGCATGCATATGTTCTAAGCACTAGTCAAAGAAACATGTGCATGAACAATTTTTCTTCATGAAAAGTTTAAAGAACTTAGAAAAGGTTGTGCATAGCCTGTGGAGATTTAGAGAAATAGAGAAGAGGGCACATATTGTTGTTGTTTCCCTTTATTTGCACACTTTTCCTTCTCCATGGCGAATGCTGACGTGGCTGAGAGTGCTACCTATGCTAGCAACAGTTTCCAACAAATTAGTTTGCATACTCTTATTAGCTAAGTTTTATAGCTAATTGTCCACCACATAATTAATTTATCATCCGGGCCTCCATACAGAGTTAAATGGTACTAGCAATTTGTTAGGCCTACATATATTTTTTGTTTGAACTCTAGCAAGTCATATTACTCACTCTGATTTGAGACAACCACTTCTTTGGAACAGTCCCGTGTTTTCATTTTTAGTAGGAACCAAGGTGTCGTGTCATTCTTGTCATGTGTTTTTTTTTCTTTCTAATACCATGTTTACATAATATTGTGTTCCAAAGATTCCATAAAATGTGTTATATGTCAAAGCGATTTGAACTTCAATCTTGAAATCTGCATGTCATGTATACATAAAGAACAAGTGGCAGCGAGATCTCTAGTGTTTGTGTTGGATGTACAACTTAGTATTGCATGGGAAGGGACTAACATTGTATTTGACCACTCAAGTGTTAGCTAAGGTTACTTGTATCCTTGTACTCTATAATTTAAAAGTTGGATGATTTGACCGCTGACCTAGTGAAATTTGTATGACCAGTGATGTGGCGGTGGTTTTATGCACGAACCAATCGGTACAAAAACAAGTTTAAAATAAACATACATTCGTTACTAAACAATTTTTTGAATTTCTGGACAAAACAAAAGGGGAATAAATATATAAGTTTTAACAAAAATCATAAAGTTGTGGATAACTCATAAATAAATTATGGACATTCATGAGTAGTCTTTGGTAATACTATTGAAGTTTATTTTAAACAATTATTGATTTTTTATGTTGTATTACTTTGGCTTTTCCAAATTTTCGTAATTGTACTATAAATTTGCAGGTAAAATATAATTTTAATAATTTTTATTGATTTCCATGTTGTCATGATTGCTATGCATGCAGATTCGCTGCCATGTTAGAAACCATACTCTTGACTACGGTCAAGGATATAATGTACTATGTATCAGAAGTTTAGGGTCAAACTTGTCTAATTTCAAAATCTAGGAGGCAAAACTACAATCGGTAGTTAAATAAGTCTGGTGGGCGACGGAATTTTCATCCACTTTTATAACAAGGTAGAAGTTTCTCACAAACCTGAGCTAGTTGGCAACCTTCAACAATCGACCCCGTTTGGAATTCCATGGCTAATACGTGTAACAGTGTTCCTGGTTGTGTGCATTCTCGGGTGGACAGAGCAAATTAAGAGCTCATATTTTATTACTCGAGGGCAGATCATTGGGGTGAACAAATAAGTGTTTAATTGAAGTCACGTGGTTTGCAAGTACCACTGTATGTAGCCGGACATATACGTACTCTTGTTATCTTCAAATCCATCCATGACATGAAATAGTCACTGTGAATACGAGATGACGACTAAATTTCTCTCGCATTAATTTTTCTTTTGTGTTAATAGTTAAAAGACTAATACAGTGTTCTTGGTTGTGTGCTTGGGCGGTGCAGAGAGCAAATTAAGACCTCCTATTTTATTACTCGAGGGATGATCATTGGTGTGAATATACAAGTGTTTAATTAAAGCCAGGTGGTTTGCAAGTACCACTGTTGAATTGTACCATGAGAGTTGCGGGATGTATGTAGCTGGATATATACGTACTCTTCTCATCTTCATATACATCGATGATATGAAATAGTCACCGTGAATATGACATGACAACTAAATTTCTCTCGCATTATTATTTTTGCATGTTAATAGTTCAAAACTAATGCACGTGCATATATAGCATCAATCATCTTCCAGAATATAATATATCAATTCCTAATTATTTATTGATGTTTGTCAGGTTGACATGGTTGCTACGTGTGCAAAATATGCTTCAATAACGCGCCGCCCCCGGGGCGGTCGATCTCCATGATCGCCATTGGTGGTCGTGCTTCTGATCGCTAGATCGGTTTTCTCTCTCCGCCAGTGACTTGGTCGGTCTAATTTTTTGGTTCACCGATCATAGATCGTATTGCGTCGCCCACCGCCCGTCATCCTCACAAGCCTCTACTCTGACATCTACATTGACTCTACACCGGCCAATTCATCATCAACAGTGTGACAAGGCTGGACGCGCCACACAAGGGACGCCTTCATGCGTAACTACCGGACGCTGTCGTCCGCATGGTCTCCATCGTCGGTCCGTCTTTGTGGTCATCGCCCGGGACATCACCGACAACATTGCATTCGTCCATGCCACGACGCGTACAACGCCACCATCGGTCCGATCAACCAACCCCGCTCATGTCTTTGCCAAGCACGTCCTTGAGCACGCGCCTACCACCGATCAAGTATCAGGCTGCCACCGCGTCGCCCCCTTTGGCCGCAACGTCACCGACCATGTTTCATGCTACGGGCTTCCAATGCACCTTCCTTGACGGGGACGTTGCTGCCAGTCTCAGCCGCTGGACCGACTCGCGCCCTATAGTTCCGCCACCCCCTCTCAGGCCGGAAGGACCCTGCATGCGGCCCTCTTCGCCGTCCTTGCACACCGACGTTCCCGGCTCCCACAACGCCACCTCCAATGGCGCACGTCGCCACCGTCCGCGCATGGTCTTTGTCACTCCGTCGGGTTCTTCCTCGCCTAGTTTGAGTACCGCCGCCGCACTTCTACAGGTAACATGCATGACAACTTCTCGCCCCCATAGGTCCCGCCGCCGACGTCTTCACTAGTCTAGGCATCGAACATGACCACTTCAGGTCGCCGTTGGTTTCGCCACCTTCTACGTCTTCATCCTCCATGAGTTTGTCGCCAACGTCATCTCGTCCTTGACTACTTCGTCTACTCTAACAACCGCTACTACACAGACACTTTCTTTTTCGTCACTCTGTGCCTCACAACCATCACGGAGGCCTCTCTGCATGTACCTAGGACAATGGCGCACAATTCATGATGGTCCCTTCCTTCGCACGCCCGGTAGTGGCACATCAGCAAATTTGATAGTAATTGCATGGAACAACTAGTAAACCTGATGCATATGTAGTAAAACTGCTATGCACTTCAAAGTAATATCTCTAGTGATTAGGGCAAAATTGATAATTAGTAAGTTATATCTTAAAAGTTTGTACAGATCGTGATAGGAAAATTTACTTCCAGTGATTGACTATTACTATAAAGAAGCTGCTTTTACTAAGTATTACCTATTTTTTACTATAAAGTAATTGGCTTACTATATACTGCATGGTTTTTACTATCAAGCTGTTAATATGTATTGAGGGCTCACTAGTAAACAACCTATTTATTTATAGTAATTGTGTACAGTGTTGTGAAAACCTATCTCCTTTTGGTTGGTCATAGTATTTCCTGGCGTGCGCACAAAGCTACCCCACATTGCATTACTAACCAAGTGTAATTTGTAGCCCTCGATAGTAATCAAGCTATATGTACTAGATGCACATGTCCATGAATCCATGATAGTTAATACTAAAAGTCTACATTTTGTGTAGGAAAAACATTGTCATGCATATACACCCTATGTAGAATAGTCATCTGTGTGCATAGTAACAAACTAGCAATGCATGCAGCCAGTGCCATTTTAATTGTGTTACTATGTTCACTAGAAATTTTACTAGTGGGGTCATTAGGCAGAGCAGGAGATTCGTGCATGCAACCGCTACTCTTCTTATAGTTGTATTACTATGTTTACCATAGATTTTACTAGCATAGTTAGACAGGACGGGGGCTCATGCATGCATCCAGTAAGCATTTTACTAGACTAGCTAGTCAACGTGTACGTGCAATGCACGTTAATCTGAAAGTATATTAACTACATGCAGATATTAACTACACGTTGAACGTGTTGAGAGCTCGACATTGAAGCAGTCTAGGTCGTTGGATTGACATGATTTGATGACCGAGATTAATTGAATCTGCCCCTTTGGGTCTTTTTATATTGGTATAGATAAGTAGTGGTTGTTATGAACGAATGAAGAATATGGTGGATGGTACGTGGATTGGTTGGTTCGGTGGCAGCATGATAAGACCGGAGCGCATGATAAGGCATAATGCGCTCACGCGTATATATATAACTAGGTAATTTCCCCGTGCGTTGCTGCGGGAATATATAAAGATTAGTTACATATGACTTATATATTTAGGAAAAGATCTAAATCAAAAGCTCTGAATTTTAACATATAAATATTCTGTACTTGCATTCTATGTAAATCATGGCATTTCACAACAAAAATAAACATATTGGAATGGTTTGCATGGGCTGGAAAAAATGTGAGTGTATGATGAAGTGGGGATACTTGCATGTTGAGAGAATTAGTGATAATGGAATAAGGTTTGCATGGGCTGGAAAATATTGTTAGTGGATGTTGACGTGGCACACTTGGTGAGGTGGATGGCTTGGATGTTGAGAGAATTAGAAGTAGTGGGGATCAACTATTTATGTATTATAGATTTGAAAATCTAAGAGACAAACTAAACTACCTTTTCATCATATTTTGAACTTTTATTTCTCACCACGTAATCCACATGGTAACCAATTAAAATATAACCACCAGTTGAGGTAGTTGTATTTGGCAGTGAGTTTTTTTCTCTCCAATTTCAAATCGAGATAGAAAGTGACGTGCAATTGAGTCTGATTCCTTGTTCAATATGCACGACAGTGTTCTTGGTTGCGTGCATGCTCGTGTGCAGAGACCTCTTCTTCTGTTACTCGAGGGTTGATTGTCCACGTGAAGAAATAAGTGTTTATTTGAAGCCAGGTGGTTTGCAAGTGTCATTGTTCGTCCATGCCATGACAGTTGCAGGTACTGTACATGCCCGGACATGTAGGTACTGAAGCGTGTGTACGTTAGTGACTTCTTGCATTCTTCAGAGCGGTCCATGACATGAAGCAGTCACCATGAATAAGAGACAAAAATTAGTTTTCTCTTTCTTCATTTTTCTTTGCGTTAACGTTTAACCAACTAATGCACGTGGACATATCACATCGATCACCTTCCATCATACAATATATTACTATATGTACGTACTTCTTGGCAGCTGGAGTACTACACAGTACAGACTACACAAATGTCCCTCAAAAAAATGTCCACTCAGGGTTGTTTCTCAAGTTAGTTACCGTGTTAAACTCTTAGGAAAAGTAAACTTATTTATAATGCAAAACATAAAAGTTATTATGTGCCCCATATATGTGATTGAAATAAGGAACATGCACCTGACTTAGTTTAAGCTGTTGAAGAATCATATATCAGGGGAACTCCAACGGGAATCTCCAAACGAACGGCACCAAATGTTGGTAGACACGCCTGGACAGGTTCATGGACAACAGGCAGGTGCCGGCCATCCAACCATAGTCACAAAATCCGGACAGCGGGCTATGACTAACAGTGGGACAAGAGGACCAAGTGAAATAAAAGGTGAGCACATGGTTTGGGGGAAGATCTGGTCCAACTAACAGTGGATCAGGTGAACCAAACCTCCCCCCCCCCCCTCCACTTAGCTGATTGTTTGGGGATTGGAGTTGCCCTCAGGAGATCTTAAAAGTATGAAGAAAGGAAGAAGAAAAGTGAAGGCATTTAGAAGTCTACAAATATGAAAAATAAGAAGACAGAGCTTAGGTTGGAGTTTGCCCTATATATACGCCCTTTGGTTGATATTGAGTCCATTTGTAGACTTGCGTTGCAAAAGGAGTTTTACCAAAACTGAAGAAAAAAATAAGTTGGGTCACTGTCCATGCTTGTAGTATCTAGTGTTTGGCGCCTCGTACATTATGTACTAAATCGTGCTCATTTAGGACTCATGACATTAATTGGTAATCACAACATCTCACCAGGAAATTGCACCGCCCTAACATGTTGATCGGCCAGATTTCTCCATCCTCTCATAATCAGGTATTCTTTGGCAATTGAAATACCTTACCATACTAAAAAAGTAATGCCAAATTAGGTTGTGTTACGTAGGTTATGCTCATAGCTAAAAATAAGATCCATTTAAGGATGGAGTGAGTAATTATAAGCAGGACTTTCTGATTCGAAGAACATATATGTGGAGTACTACCAAAATAAGTACATGCTTCATTTTGATTCCCAGACTAAAAATGTTATGATGGAGACATCTTACCTAATAAGGGCACTTAATTAATTCTGTGTACGTAGCACATGCAAGAGTTACGAGTAGACCCTAAATAAAAAAACCACAACCATTTGTTTTTTTTTTTTTGCAAAAACCACCCGGCATTCAGTAATCCTTTTGCAAAAAAACACTAATTGATCAATAAGTAGCTTTTAACGCAGAATCTGACAGATGGGACCCAGTTGTAAATGCTGATGTGGTGGTCAAAGGTCACACCGTTAGCCTATACTGTGAAGTGGATAGGGGCTTTGACTCTCGCGGCAGCGCGGTCTGCCCGCACGCGCGCCCGCCGCTGCAGCTGGGTCCCCCGAGCCCACCGCCCGAGCCCCGCGCCTCGGTCAGACATGGCGCACCGCCCGCCGCCGCAGCTCCTGCCCGACATGGACGCCGCTCCGGACGATGCTCGGCTCGTCGGAAGCCAACCAGCGCCGGCACTGGACCGCGGAGTTCTTATGCTGCTCCATCTCGTGCAAGCTGTGCACGTGCACCGCCTACATGCTCAAATGGATTAGCAGTAGCCCGGACGCCTCCTTTCCGCCATGGTCGAGCTCCCAGAGGCCCTTCTCTGTCTCCTTGCATTTGATCGAACACCTAGCAGGCACCGTGGCAAGAGGCGGCCGCGCCGCCGGGGTAGTGCGCCACTGGGTCTTCAAGGTTCTTAACAATGTCCACGGCCACCCCATGCTCCTGTTCCTCTCAGATCACGGGCATCGCCGTGCTGGCTGCATACTTCGGCCGAGCTGTCACCGCCGTGTGGTGGCCACTACCGCGCCGCCTCTGCGTCCGAGCCGCCGTGCAGGCCCGAGACCTCGGCTCACGCCCTGGCCATCGTGCTGCTCCGGGCTGCTGGCCTGCTGCACGCGTCCGAGCGCCGGGCTCTGCGTTGGCCATGCGCACGCAGCGCCATCCGAACTAGCTGGCGCACGGGTGCTCCCGGAGGTGGCCAGGTCGTTCAATCCATCCGCCAGTGTACGTGCGTATGTATTCGCGCGCGAACGACGACGGGTTCCGGCGTTGATGAGGCTCACCTCGACGGCTTCGCTCCACGGCTTGGTGCTCGTCGTCTCCAAGCTCCCGATCTTGCCCAGCTCGGTGCGACACCCGAGGAACGTCCTAGAGACGCGAGGAAGCAAAGAACGTCCTCTGGCGCTAACCGGAGCTGGAGATCGTGCGGCATAAGATCCACCGGCTTTGACCTCCGACCGAGCCATGGCCACAGCTATGAGCTTGCGGACGCGCACGGAAAGAGAAGAGGATGAGGAAAAAAGGGTGACGGGCAGCGGGCGCAAGGAGCAGAGGTGACGGGGCCTGCCGGTGGGACCTACTCGTCAACTTTTCAATCAAATTTCTCTAACTGACCTATCAGTGTTTTCTGCAAACTGTCAGCACAATAGTAGTGGGTTTTTGCACACACAAAAAAAACAAATGATGATGGTTTTTTGATTTAGGGTCCACAATTATGATGTTTTTTTTTGCAATTTACTCAAGAGTAGATGCGAGCTACGTACTCATTGCGTGTACATTTGGATTGATGCAACTTTGTGTTGTAGAAAAACACATGCTTAATTAGGTGTCCATTCATGTATTTTATGATGAGAGACTTGTCTGTTTTTTTTTTTGACAAACTTCGAGGACAAAGTGTTCCTACATTTCATATAGGTAGGGAAATTTGCCTGATTTACAAGGAAAACTAGACCAAAAAAAGGTACAAAGAAAACACTTAAAAATACAAACTAGAGCTTGGGGACAGGATTCCAGACTAGGTGAAGAAGAAGAATAGGAATACCAGAGAACGTTGACTATAAGCCTGATATGAGAGCGCCGAGGCCCAACTAGTTGCATGCATGTGTAATGTACTACATTTATTCATATACCATGATATCAAACGAAATGTATAGATAAATTCTGCGTATTCCTCTGCCACTTTAGACAGAGTACACTGGTTCTGATCATTACTCTGAACCACGACAAAAAGAGATACTACCCTATCTTAACTTATACTAGCACAAATGCCCGTGCATTGCAACGGAAGAAAATACTGGTTCTTACGACTCAAAATTGGCCAGGTCGAACATAGTCTAGCTGTGTTCTAGTGCTCCAAATCTTCTACTGGAAACTTTCATTTCCACTGGCGTTGATGCTCACACAACCATAGTTGTCTGACTTCATCGCTAGGGCTGCTTTGTTATGAGCAAACAGCTAGATATTTACTTGTTTTAACACAAAATTTAAGTAAAATAAGCACAATCCATAATAGCACATTCTCTAGAAAAAACTAATTATGCATAAGAGCACAAGCTTGCTGCCCAATAACGCAATCTCCAAGAAAAATAGCCATTTGTTTTAGGGCTATATACACAGAAAATAGCGTGGTAAAAATTCTTCATAGAGAATGCATTGATACTTTTGGATTTTTGGATAAAGAAATGCTTATGATGGCACAACCGATATATGTACATAAGATGATTCTAGGCAGCTAATTATCTATTTTTAATGAACTAAGAGGGTCTGATGTACTATTTTTTAATTAAGAACTTTTAGACAAAATAAGTAAAGGAACACTTTGAATGGATGAGAAAATTAATTGGAGAAGCAGATGATTAGAAGTTGTATATAGGACATTGTTGTACGTACGTGTTTAGGCAGCCAACCAAAGTTTGTACAGCCGACTACGACTCCGGCGTGCAGTACTTCATTTTCGCCGTCCTGTCCGAGGAGGCCCGTCGTCTCATCCTTGTCGAGTCCGCCTATAACCTCAGGTATGCAGCATCCACTTGTATCTGTGCAGCCCGGTGCCTCGTCCTTGCCGTGTCCGCCTACACAACTTTGGCCGGCGTCGTGTCCGAGCGTGCACGATGTCTGAGCAGCCCGGTGTCTTGTCCGAGCGCGCAGGATGTCTGAGCAGCCCGGCGTCCCACCCTCTCCGGCGTGCAGGATTGCATCAAATATGTTGTCTTCGCCACTATGTCCGAGCAGCCCAACGTCTTGTCCTTGCCGTGTCCGGCTATAACTCTGGTGTGCAGGATTGCATCAACATGTTGTCTTCGCCACCCTGGGCACTTGCCCGGGCTCGATGCCTACACGTACGCTCTACGATGTCCTGCGACAGCTGAAAAATTGATGTACGCACCGTGATTTCCCGGACAGAATTGTGTTGGGCCGGCTTCGTTTGATAATGGGCTTTGTAAAGCTAGGCCTAGCAAGCCACGTTCTGCTGTTGGTTAATCGCTAGGTTGACACGCACGCACCTTAGGCAGTTTTCTTAACATCAGTACAAACACAAGCGCTCATATACACGTGCATACACTCATCTCTATGAAGGCACACACCTATATGCTACTCCTATGAGCATTTCCGAAAGGTTGAGCGACATATCATCTTGAAATTTATGAAGTTATCGTAGGCACCTCGTCGTCAACGGGAACGTCTCCTCCCATTGAATGTGTATCACCGGAAATCCTGAAATAAATGCGAGTATCAGGATTTGGACCTTGATGGGCTGGGATACCACAGTCCCTCTAATTATCCAACCACAGGTTTGTTCGCGCACGTTTAGTTGTTGGTTAATCAATGTTTCCGTTTGCTGATCGCTCGCCTCCACCTGTGCCGTTCGGCTTCTACTGCCTATCACGCGGAAACAACCCGGCGGCGGCGGCCGGAGGCTGGCCTTGGCCTCGGCGCATGGCCGGCGGCAGGATGAGCGGATCTGTCCTGAGGAAGGCAGGAACGGCTTGCAACCTTGCCTACTCGTTCTTTCTTCGTAATCAGATTAAGCTGGGTCCTCGGCATTCACGGCCACCAGGGCGTAGCTCACTGGTGTGGCGCCCGAGCTCCCCGGCGGCCGCGCGCACCATGCCAAGAAGCGCCCCGCTTGTTGATAGACATCACGTGGTCAATCGCGCCCAACTCCGTGTCCATGAACCATGATGGCCCGTCGGGATCAGCACGAACTGTGCAGTGGCCGACATGCTGGGGTGGTGCCTCCACTCGGACCTCCTCACATCTCACGTGAACGGATTGTGATCTTTCTCAAGGTTGAGGATGATCCAAAAGATATGTCGATCCACACAAAATATTCTATAAACCAGTTTTAATAAAACAACAACTTAAAACTGGTTTTCCTAAAAATACTCTTATAACTGGTTTTGTAAAAACTTGCTCCAAATACTGGTTATCCCAACAACCCCGTAGGGATGGATAAATTAGGGTGTATATTTTAAGGTCAACCCGTTGAAATTTATCCAAGCTAGATCATGATAAAAATATTATTCAAACATTCATCACAACGAAGTATCACAAATTACATCTGCCTCGTGATTTTCTTTAACACACTATTCTATGTTCCATTTATTCCTACAAGCTTTGAATTTATGTGAAGTCCAAATCTGTTTTTTATGTTGTACTGTAGTATTTTTTAGGACATTTGGATGGTAATTTGGATAGCTATACTTTTGCTTGGAACGAGGTTAGTTTGCGAAAGTGCTCTTTTGATCAAGGCTCATATGCTCCCGCATGAACAATAAAATCCTAAAAAATACTAAAAAATTAAAAAAAATGATTTTTTTTTTGTGATAAACATTGATGAATGTTCTAAGTGCGTGCAAAATTTCAGGTTTAAGACATTCATGGATGTCTGGGCAAAAATAACAAAATCGATGCTCCAAAATGCTTCCAATAATAGTCTTTTCGGACCATCTATTTTATTTTTTTGCCTAGACCTCCATGAATGTCATTTCAACATGAAATTTCGCACGCAGTTAGAACATTCATCAATGTTCATCACAAAAAATATCAGATTTTTTTATTTTTTTGGGATTGTACTGTTCATGTAGGAGCATGTGAGCTCGGTATCTACTCCCTCCGTTCCTAAATATTTGTCTTTTTAGAGATTTCAAATGGACTACCATATACGGATGTATATAGACATATTTTAGAGTGTAGATTCACTCATTTTGCTCCGTATGTAGTCACTTGTTGAAATCTCTAGAAAGACAAATATTTAGGAACGGAGGGAGTAATACTCAATGTGCGTTAGTTCGGTTCCATGAGCTCCAAAATGCTTCCAACAATAGTCTTTTTGGACCATCTATTTTATTTTTTTGACTAGACCTCCATGAATGTCATTTCAACATGAAATTTTGCATGCAGTTAGAACATTCATCAATGTTCATCACAAAAAATATCAGATTTTTTTTTATTTTTTTGGGATTGTACTGTTCATGTAGGAGCATGTGACCTCGGTATCGTAAGGGCATCTCCAGCCGTTCGGCCCCCCAGGGCGCCTAAATAGAGCGGCCTGGGGGCGTGCCGTCGCTAGTTCGGCCCCTGGGGGCGACCTAGCTCCCAGTCACGCCCCCAAGCGCCGGCCCCAGGATGCGGAAAATTTGAACTAGGTCGTTCCCGCTCACAAAAGACGCCACAAATCCGGCGATCGGACGTAGTCTGGCGTTACAAAAAACAGAGCGCCGCACGCCGCAAGTTTGCGTGCGCAACGAATCACTCGGCGGGGTCGGCTCCAGGCGTTGGCGGGCTCGGCGTGCGCGGGCTCGGCGGTGTCGGAGCTGCTTCGGTGCTGGGCTGTGTCGGCGCGGCTTCGGTACTACTGGGCGGCGATGTAGAGGCATCGTTCGGGCTTGGCATCCGTGTGGCCATGGGCGCGGGAGCTGGCGTCGTCGGCGTCGTCGGCGTTGCCGTCTGCATCTGGTTCAGGATGAGGCCGCGCTCCGCCATGTACCACGCCTTGAGCTGCTCGTCGTTGCTCTGGAGCATGTCCTCCCCGCCCATCAGAAAAGCCATGTCGGTGTTCCTCTTCTTCGCGGCGACGTTGGTCCGGAGCAGGTCGACGTTGGTCCGGAGCAGGTCGAGCTTGATGGCGCTGTTCGTCATCAGCGACGACCACCGCGCCTCGGTCTTCTCTTCACGTAGGACGGCCCGGGCCTGGGCGTCGGCGAGGCAATGCTCGATGGACTCCTGCACTCGCGCGGTTGCCGTGTCGGCGTTTTTCCCCTTCTTTGCCAATTTGTGACCGTCCGGCCGCCCCTCTGACGCGCCCGGAGTCGTCGCGTCCGGCTTGTATGTTTCCTTGGCCTTGTCGAGGGTACGTCGGACTTCCGCCCACTTCTCGCACTTGTCAATGCGCTTGTAGACGTGGAGGTACTTGAAGTCGGCGTTGAGGTTGTCGCGCCGATACATGGTGAACATGAGCAGCAACTGCGCGGAGGAACAAACAGTTGGCGGGCGGCGGGCGTAGACGACGAAGAGATGCGGGCGAACGGCGTGCGTACCTGATCCTCAACGCTGGCACCACTCTCCGGGCGAGCCGCGACCTCCTCGAGATTCCATGCCATTTGTTGCACGCCCCTTGGATACGCCCCCAATGGTTCGCCATCGCCTTGGAGCCGCGCTGCATGTAGACGCCTTTGAAGTAGGGGTCGACGAGCTTCCGCTCGTCGAACTCGGCCTTGATGCGGTCCCAGTACGTCTCGAAGCTCTGGTTCATGCCGGTGGTCGGGTCGAGGCAGACGACTTGCCATGCTTCGGTGAGGCATTCCTCCTCCTTGGACGCCCACTTGATGCGCGGTTCCCCTGGCCTAGCCGCCCGCTTCTTCTTCTGGCGCCCCTTCGTCGGATCAGGAGCCGGCTCCTCCTCCTCCTCCTCCTCATCCTCCTCCTCCTCCTCGGGTTCCTGCGCTTCGTGCGCGTCCTCGCCGTAGACGTAGCCGAGCTCGGCCTCCATGTCGCCGCTGAGATCCACTACCTCGTCCTGGGTGGCGAACCCGGGAGACGCGGCGGCCGCGGTCGATCCTGTCGCGATGATGTCGTCCATGTCGGCTCCTGTGTCGTCGGTGTCGCCGAGGTGCGAGAAGGGCAGCGGTCCACGGCGGAGATGGGGCGTCGGTGTGGACGCGTAGGCGGGCGGCGAGTAGTTGTATGGAGGGTACTGCACCCCGACGAAGGCGGGCGAGGGTGTGCGCGTCGCGGGGTGGCCATGGGTTAAGGTCACGTTTGGATTGAACCCACCGTGCGCGTCGCTGTCGGCGTAGCCGGGCGACGACGATCCCCATGGAGATCCGACGCCTTGCTGTCCCCAGGGCGCGTACTGGGCGTGGCTGACGACGGGTGGATTCATCATCCCCGCGTGGTCGACCGATGAGGAGGACGCCGCCGCGCGCGCCGCGTTGTCGCGGGCCTTCTTGGCGATGGCCCTGTTCCGCCGGTCGGCGGTGACTACGTCGCGTCGCTGAACTTTCACCCTCCACTCGGTGTTCGACATGCCCGGTGGCTTCAATGGCAGCGCCCTCGGCTTCCTCTGCTTCGGCTGGGCCACGGTGCCAGTCGTGGTTGCCGCCGCGCGTGACATGGCGTACTTCTTCAGCGGCTGGAAGGCGAGCGGGAGGGGGTTTGGCGGGAGAAGGCCCTCAGGTCGCCGGGTTTGGCCTGGGTCCGCCGGCACCAGTTTTGGCCTGAGCCGGTGAAAAACGGGCTTCTGGGGACGCGACTGGACCTTTTTTTGGCGTCGGCGCAGTAAAAACGCCTGGAGAGGGCCTGGTTGGAGATGCTCTAATACTCAATGTGAGTTAGTTCGGTTCCATGAGCCCCATGTCTCGTCCTTGCCGTGTCTGGCTACAACTCCGGCACGTAGTACCGACCATGCTTCATTTCTCTTGTTTTCCTGTGCTTCCTTTCTCTTTCTCAGCTCATTGTTTGTTTCATGGGGCGGCTGGTTGATGTTACAAAGAACTTCAAAACGTATATAAACTGATGAGAATCGATTTAACATGACGAGGTGGGACTATTGAGAAAATAATAAGCAGGCAACAAACTATTTTTTGCGGCCTTTGTAAGTTGAGGCGTGGCTGCCGGTCATAAGGCCCAGCAGCGTAGCGAGCTGGCAAGTCTCTGGTGATAGTTGGGCTACGGTGCGGTATTGGGGGATAGATGGGCTAACGCCCAGGTGGGAACGACCAGCCTATGCGAACCATATAGATACTGAGGTGCGGGCGACCAGCCTAACCGGGACGGACTGCTGGGCGAACAAGTGTTTGAGGAATCAAATTATTTTTTTCTTACGCTTTAGTACCAATCTTGCATATATGTTTTAAATTCAAACTGAAAGCGTAAATTCACATGAAGAAAGCGTATTGTGATGGTGAACCCACGGAGTCAATCCATGCTTTATTATTATATTAGGGATAGATTACCTCCATCTGAAATGCTTGTCCTAGATTTATCTAGATATGGATGAATCTAACACTTGAACATTTGTATCTATTCAAATCTAAGACAAACTTTTCGGGACATAGAGAGTAAATTCAATTAAATATGTCGTCGTTACAACAAGTCAGAGTGTACATATGTCGCCAAGAATATGAGGCTAAAAGGGAAAAAGGTCCTACCATGTGTCAACTCTACTCGCGGTGGCTAGCGAACTCTAGCCTAAACCCATCCCATCCCCCCTCCCATGGGCAAATCTCGTGTGGTCAATAGTGGTGGTGGGCCCTCCCGGTGGCGGTCGTCTCATTCCCTGTGAACGTGTGGCGTGGGATTCGACAATATTGGAAAGACCTCAGTGGGTGGCAGTGGGGGCGAACGGCAGCATACACGTGAGGATGGAGGAGGCATTGGATGGTGCGGTTTAGTCCACGCTGCAGCTGGTGTTGTCGAGCTGCAGTGAGTTGCCTCTGCCCGGATATAGACATACTAGATTCCGTATGTTGCGGTAGCTTCTCCTCCTGTGGCGCATGTCGGCTATGACTGATGGTGTGGGGATGGTCGACGGCGAGATCCATCTCACGTCAGTGATGGGAAGCCCCTCGAGTAAGGGTGGACATGGTCTAGGCCTGTCCGTTCCCTGACCGAGATGCCGTTTCGACGGGCCGCCGGCTGACCGGACCAAGTAGCACCGCGGTCCTCTTTTCATGCACTAAGCCGCATTTTGACCCTCGAGCATGTGCTTGTGCTCGATCACTAGGTGCCTTTGATGTCCTGCTCCGACCATTGAAGAGTGGGCGTAGTGTAGGATATGTCCGGCGACACGACCTTGCACTAGGACACCTTTGGCCATGTTGAGTCAGATTCTTGTGGGAAGGTTTAGGATGCTTCTTCTTCTCCCCTAGTGGGTGATGCCCACGAGTTCTTGTGGCGTTTATGAGTTCGGTCTTGGATACCAGGGTGGCGGCCCTGAATGGTAGGTTGCATGGTTGACTCTCCGTGATCAACATGGTGACACTGATGGTTGCTTTTCTTGACCAAGTGGGTGGCGAGTGGGGTGGCAGCACGGGGTCCTTAAAAGGTCATTGATGGGTTGTGTAGCCCAGATCTTGATCTGGAGGCCTTGACTGGATCGTGACGTGCCTCCTTTTGGGGTGACATTATTGTCCTAGGTGCCTCCTATTGGCGCAGGCAGGTTTGAGTGAAAGCTTTGTGCTTTGGCATCAACGATGGTGATGCATGTGTGTGTTGTGTCCCTCTTAAGAGTGTCATTGTGGTTCTCCTCCATGTGCGAGGGCTCTAGGTGAAAACCATGATATGTTGCTTGATACTCGACGAGGTGACATGTTGCACTTCAGGAACCTTCAACTCTGACTTATTTAGGTAGGCTTGGCTATTAGCATGTTGCTTCTTGGGTTTCAGCATGGGCCAATCTGGGTTGAATCTTATATCTTTTAAATGTGACCATATTGTCATCACCATCAGCTTGTACTACTCACTAGCAAGATCGACGCACCTCAGACCATAGTGAGCTGGCAGAGGAATCTCTCCGGCGATAGTTTGGCAAGAGATTTGTGGCACAGTCGAGTGTTTTCTCCGGGGGCGTGGGGTTGCTCTTCATTGACGAACGCGGAGGGGATCTGGCTAGTGTTTGGTTAGTCATGTGCCATGCCCGACAATGAGGTCGTGGCATAGATTTGTGTGTGCCACGTTATCTTACTCTTGAATTTTATTTGATTTTATTTATATCAAGGTTTTCTCATTGACGGTGTCCTGGACTAGGGGGTACTCAACACGTCATCTCCCGATCTGTTGGATTGGGCCGAGGACCCCCATGACCGTATACTCATGGGCCAGTTCGGACAGTTGCCGCATACATGGAAGATTCCACAAGACTTGGTGATCAAGACAAGGACTCCTCCCCACCGGTGTATTCGGCTAGGACTCTTGTTATCCTAGGCCTTTGGTGCATTATATAAACCGAGGCCAGGCTAGTCGATAGAGAACATATACATACAATCATACCATAGGCTAGCTTCTAGGGTTTAGCCTCTTCGATCTCGTGGTAGATCAACTCTTGTAACACCCATATCATTAAAAATAAATCAAGCATGACGTAGGGTTTTACCTCCATCAAGAGGGCCCGAACCTGGGTAAAATATCGTGTTCGCTGCCTCCTGTTACCATCCGTCTTAGACGCACAGTTCGGGACCCCCTACCCGAGATCTGCCGGTTTTGACACCGACATTGGTGCTTTCATTGAGAGTTCCGCTGTGTGTTCGGCAAAAGGTTGATGGCTCGCCTGCAGATCAACTGCGACTTCGACATCTTCGTCACACTGGTGGAAAAAGGGCCTTTGGTCGAGGTTCGCAACTGCCATTAGTCGCGGTTGCGCAACCGCGACCAAATAGGCGCGACTAAAGCCCCCCCCCCCTTTAGTCGCGGCTGCTTAAGAACCGCGACTAAAGGCCCGTCCACGTGGGCGCCAGGCGGCCGTCGGGGCGGAGGACCTTTAGTCGCGGTTCTTCTGGCCAACCGCGACTAAAGGCCGCCGCAGGTTTAGGGTTTTAGCCCCCCCTAAACCTGTTTTCTGTTTAATTTGTATTGTTTTATTTTTTTTGTGCTTTATTTTAATTTTGAAGGAGTTTCACATATTCTACGGTACTACATACATGCATATGAATGCACAATTTCAAACAAATTTGAAATTAGAACCAAAAAGAATTCAAGAGGAATATACAATATATATTCAATATCATCGGATGACCATATACAATTTTGAACAAGTTTCCATACATAATTTAATGCATATAAAGTTCTACGTCCTCGTAATGGTGTTCTCCTTTAGGATGGAGGACTTCCCTCCTGAACCATCCAGCTAGTTCCTCTTGAAGTGGTCGGAAGCGAGCTTCTGGACTAAGCATCATCCGGAGGTTATTCCTCTGAGCATTGGTATCACTCGGAACCCGCTCAGAGGTGTATCTCCGGATCATCTCACAGACATAGTATGCACATAGATTGGTCCCCGCTGGCTGAATATCCTCACCATTCTTAGCCTTTGACCTTTTGAATTCTAGCTCTTTTTTGAATTCACCGACCTTTGTATCTACGAACCGTCTCCAAACCCTACGAGGCAAAGAAAATTAAATGAACAAGAGAGTTATTAGTTACTTGATATTAGGAAATGAACGAAATAGGCCGATCGATATAGAGCGCAAATGAATGAAAATAATTACTTCTGCAGCATTCTTCTCATGCCGCCCCAAAGCTTTGGATCCTTATTCAGAGAGTCGTGGACGAGACATTCTGAGGTGTCAACTTTAATTACTAGCAGAATCCAGTGGAACCTGCGGACACGATACATGCACAGTACGTCATGCATAACTCATCGATTAGCCGGCCACATACCATGCATGGAGTAAACAAAAGAGAATGTGCTCAAGACAGAAACACTCACCCAAAATGGTAAGGAAATAGAATATCACTTTTGAGTTCCTGCTTTGTAAGAAACTGCCACAGGTCTGCCTCCATGTCGGCGGGGTGATGCTCCAACACATATCCATTAACGATGTGTGGGTCAATGAACCCAACATCATGGATGTTCCTTACTCTGCATTCCTTAATCTTCATTCTGCATGTATAATAGCGGACACAACAATATAGTTAGGACATATATATAGTGCAGGCAATATGAACGAGATGGGGTAGAAATAAATCACTTACAGAACGTAGCAACTGATGATAGATTTGTCGAGCTCGCGCAGATTGAAAAGCTGGAACAATTCACTCAGATGAATTTGTACATAGTAATGTTTGAAGTGATGCTCATATCTAACTTCCGCATAAATATATTCTTTGGCGTTTTTATTTTTTATGTAACCCTTGTACCATTTCAGCAGACCTTTCATTTGTGGAGGTAGATCCTCTTCCTGCGCAGGCTCGACGAGAGGCCCATTCTTCACATATGTAATTACTACCTCCTTCACTGGCGCCTCATCAAGGCCTAACAGTTCACGAAGAGTAATACCTAAGTTGGCCGCTTGTTCTCTGGCACTCGTTACAGTCAATCCATGTGCTGCCGCAGCTGCTATGATATCGGGGTCATCCGGACCGGCGGCTTTCACTATAAGCGGGGCAATCGATTGTTTACTTTGTTCCCCGAGCTGGGCAACTCGTTTCCCGCTTTTTTTACTTTCTAATTCCGTTTTCTCGGCCTCCTCCAAGGCTTTGTTCTCCTGGTTCTCCGCCCGCTCTTTCTTCTCCTTCAACATGAGTGCCTGCCTACGAAGTTCACGTGCATAGTCGTCAGGCAGATTCTTCGCGGCTTGGGACGGTGTGCTCAAAAATGACTTAGCCCACTTCTTTTGCTCATCAGAAAATACTGGCTTGGGCTCGGGCTCTCTTTTCTTCTTGCAGTCCGCCTTCCATTTCTCATGATCAGCAGCCGCGGCCGCGGCAGTTTCCTCGGCACTACGTTCCCAAGGCCTTGTGGGGAGAGGCTTCAGTGATGGCTCCGGTACCTTTGTGGTCTTAGGTACATAAGGGTCCGGGTTAATAATCCAGGACTGCTTCTGCTTCTTTGCCGGAGGTGGATTGGGGGGCGGCGTCTGATCACCCGCCGGACGAGGACTGGGGGGCGGCGTCTGATCACCCGCCGGACGTTGTGGACTGGGGGGCGTCGGCTGACGTGACGGAGGTGTAGGTGAACCGCCACCACCGTAGGGGGGTGGACTTGTTGTCCTTGGCGCCTCGCCTGGAAACTTGATAAACTTCTTTTGCCATAGAATGAAATGGCGCTTGACATCTCCAAGTCTTTTCTCCCCTTCAGGTGTAGCAATGTCAATCTCCAGGTCCTCAAACCCTTGGACTATGTCCTCCACCGTGACACGAGCATAGCCATCTTGAATGGGGTTGTTGTGGTGGAGTGCTCCAGGTAAACATGGTAAAGCACTGCCGATGGCTACCTTCATGGACATGTTCCCGATAGGATAATACAGATGACATTCTTTCATCTCCTTTATATCGTCCACGGGGTAGCGAGGAGGCTCCGGTGCAGTAATTTCGACCACCAGAGGCTCCGGTGCAGTAATTTCGACCACCAGAGGCTCCGGTGCAGTAATTTCGATCGTCGGTGCATCTGCACCAGCCGGTGGGGCCTCCGTGGAAGCCACACTGCTTCTCCGCTGCTGGCTTCTGAGATCCGCTGGATGATCTTCATGCTGCGCCCGAGCTGCATCTCTTTCGGCTACTAGTACACTCACGGTTTTCTTCATCACATCCATTTCCGATGCCAACCGCGCCACAACATCTGCTTCCCGATCCATCTTTCTCTTCCGGCTTCTGTAACCGTACGGGTCATCGTTCTGGGGGAACCCTATTTTCCACGGAATGTGCCCCATGCCTCGTACACGTCCTCCGTGTTCAGGATTCCCGAGGGCTTTTGTCAGCGCGTCGTTCTCTCTGTTGAACTTGATCTTCCCCTCTTGAGCATCCCTCATTGCGTCAATAAGGGCTTGGGTGGGTTTAATTATTTTGCCCCGGTAAACACACTCCCCTGTCTCCGGGTTCAGCGTTCCCCCATGCCCGTACCACCAGCTTTTGGCCCTTGGGTCCCATCCCTCCGTACCTGGACGGATTCCTCGCGCCCTCAGCTCGTTCCCCATCTTCTCCCACCTAGGCTCCCAAAGGCGATACCCTCCTGGCCCCATAATATGATTGTACTCCTTCTTAGCCGCATTTTCCTTATTTTTTTCGATATTTGAATGAACTGCTTCGATTTATTTTGCTTCACAAATTCTGGCCAATCATGTTTCAGTTTCTCATATTGTCCTTTGAAATCCAGAGTCTTGTTCTGCTTGACAAAGTCATGGGCTAGATTTTGCTTGAATTTCCAGAATGCGTCGGCCATCTTATGAAGAGCGAACTGTTTGACTAGCCTCCTCCTCTCCTTGTTTTCCTCAATCTTGTTACCCTCCTCATCAAATTTGTTGTATTCCGGAGGTAGAACGAAATGTTCCATAAGCTTCTTGAAGCAATCTTTTTTTGTTCTCTTATCGACAAAAGTGAAACCAGCAATTCGTGCCTTCTTTGGCTTATTCCACTCCTGGACGGTGATCGAGACGTTGTCTCTAACAACGGCTCCGCATTGGTTGACAAACTTGGTGGCGTTCTTGCGGGGCTCCAGCGGCCTGCCGGTTGCACTGTCGACAACCTCGATGGTGCATGTTTCTCCTTGTTTCATCGTCTTGGTTGCGCCACGCTTTGACGACGTACTCGATTGTTTCGACGATCCGGCCGAGGGCTAAAATAAGAAAGAGAGTCGCGCGCGTTAGTACACACATATTTATTCAAATCAGTTAGTTTGTATCACCAGAGGCTCAATGTATATATATACCTCGGCGCCGGAGGTGGTTGCTACTTCCATTTG
Organism: Triticum aestivum; assembly: GCF_018294505.1. Classification (NCBI taxonomy): domain Eukaryota; kingdom Viridiplantae; phylum Streptophyta; class Magnoliopsida; order Poales; family Poaceae; genus Triticum; species Triticum aestivum. The sequence continues at coordinate 747,041,367 of NC_057800.1, forward strand.
AAGATCGTCGTTTATCGACGTTTGTTCGGCATCATCTTGCTGACGGCGCCGTTCATCTTCACCGTCAAGGTTCAGATAAGAAGAGATATCATCTTCTTCTTGTCCGGTCGGCACATATAGAATATCGCCGTTTATGATGCCGAACATATGTGCTTCACCGTCCGGATCATAGTTGTCCATAATCGGGTCAGCTCTATCGTCCGCCATTATGTCAGTCCTGAAAACATGTAGTAAAAACAAATTAATTAAGTGAAGAAGGGGGGCGGTGGCGGTGGCGGTGGCGAAAGGGCGGTGGCAAAAGGAGGGGGCGAGGAAGGGGTGGGAGAGGGTGTCGCGGTAGAGCGCGAGACGGGGCGGCAGACGACGGCGTCACGGAGAGGGAGGCGAGGACAACACACATGTATAACCCTCGCCGCCCCCTCTCGATCCCAAAAAAACACCGCGCGCATCGCCGCCCCCCTCGCCGCCCCCTCTCCGTATATGCGCGGGGTCGTGTACATTTTTTTAAAGCGGGATCGTTGTACATTGACGCGCGGGGTCGTTGCATATATTGATTATCAAGTTTTACTTTTTTTGTTGTTAATTATCAAGTTTTATATACGTTTATTTTGTTAATTATCAAATTTTACGGTTTTTTGTTAATTATCAAGTTTTAAGTTATTTTACCGTTTTTGTTAAACTAATTAACTAGTTAAAATTAAAAAGAACAAAAAAAAGAAAAAAAAGAAAAAATTCCGGTGGCCCGCGGCGCCCCTCTCTCTCTCCACGATCTCGCTCTCTGTCTGAGACCGGTGGCCCGTGCGCGCGCGGCAGTACCGAGGCCGGCCGGCGGCGTTGAGGGCGGGCGAGCGAGGCTGCGCGCGCGCGGTGGGCGAGGGAGGCCGGTGACGGCCGGCGGCGCCGTACGTGTGGGCGAGAGGGGGCGGCGCGCGTGGGCCGGGGCGGGGCGCGGTGTGCAAACATACGGCGGGCGACGGCGGGCGGCGTCGAGGGCAAGGGCGACGGCGGGCGGCGTCGAGGGCGAGGGCGACGGCGGGCGGCGTCGAGGGCGAGGGCGACGGCGGCAGGCCTTCGGCGCGGTGTTGAATCGGAGAAGACGAGAAAGGGTTCGGGCCCTTGTATTTATACCCCCCCTTTAGTCGCGGTTGGGGAGGCGAACCGCGACTAAAGGGTAACCTTTAGTCGCGGATGGCCAGACCAACCGCGACTAAAGGGTTTTTTGGCGGGTTTTTGCGTTCCCGCGCGCAACGACCTTTAGTCGCGGTTGGCCAGGCCAACCGCGACTAAAGGTATTTTTCAAAATACTTTTTCTTTTTCAAAATCACAAATATGTTAAAAACACAAATATTATATCAAAAAATTCAGAAAAATAAAACTAATTCAATTCAAAATTCTAAAAATACAAATAATATATCAAAAAATTAAGAAAAATAAAACTAATTCAATTCAAAATTTTAAAAATACAAATAATATATCAAAAAATTCAGAAAAATAAAACAAATTCAATTCAATATGTTAAAAACACAAATATTATATCAAAAAATTCAGAAAAATAAAACTAATTCAATTCAAAATGTTAAAATACAAATAATATATCAAAAAAATCAGAAAAATAAAACTAATTCAATTCAATATGTTAAAAACACAAATATTATATCAAAAAATTAAGAAAAATAAAACTAATTCAATTGAAAATTATAAAAATACAAATAATATATCAAAAAATTAAGAAAAATAAAACTAATTCAATTCAAAATGTTAAAAATACAAATAATATATCAAAAAATTCAGAAAAATAAAACTAATTCAATTCAAAATGTTAAAAATACAAATAATATATCAAAAAATTCAGAAAAATAAAAATAATTCAATTCAATATGTTAAAAACACAAATATTATATCAAAATATTCAGAAAAATAAAACTACTTCAATTCAAAATTCTAAAAATACAAATAATATATCAAAAAATTAAGAAAAATAAAACTAATTCAATTCAAAATGTTAAAAATACAAATAATATATCAAAAAATTCAGAAAAATAAAACTAATTCAATTCAAAATTTTATACGCCTAGGCAGGAGTACGACAGCGACGACAGCAGCGACGACGACGGCGGCAACTTAGAAGGCGACGACTACCAGTACAACGGCGGCGGCTATGAAGACTACGAGTATGCATATTATACGCCTAGGCAGGAGTATGACTAAATCACTCCAAATTTCATGTATCATCAGTGGTATCTCGAATCATTCGAAAATGGACACCAAACACATCACGGGTAATATAATTCACATGATCCATTCAACAAAGTTTGGTACAATAAATTATTACACATCATTTCTTCCCTTGTGTCCCTGCTTGCTTACGATTGTGCCGTATCCATGGAGCATCCTCATCATTAATGCTTGGGTCGGTGTTCACTTTGAAGGGCGGAATTTCAGCAAACATATTATAATCTTCTGACATGTCTGTCTTGTCCTCCACTCCCACGATGTTTCTTTTCCCTGAAAGAACAATGTGGCGCTTTGGATCATCGCATGATGTACTGATCGTTTTCTTATCTTTCCGTTTCCTCGGTTTGCTACTCATGTCCTTCACATAGAAAACCTGAGCGACATCTTTCGCTAGGACGAATGGTTCGTCAAGGTAACCAAGATTGTTGAAATCCACCATTGTCATTCCGTATTGCTGGTCCACCTTTACCCCACCTCCTGTTAGCTTGAACCATTTGCACCGGAACAAAGGGACCTTAAAGGAGGGTCCATAGTCAAGTTCCCATATCTCCTCTATGTAACCATAATATGTGACCTTTTGCCCATTCTCGGTTGCTGCATCAAAGCGGACACCACTGTTTTGGTTGGTGCTCTTTTTATCTTGGGCGATCGTGTAAAATGTATTCCCATTTATCTCGTACCCTTGGAAAGTCGTTATAGTCGAAGATGGTGTCTTGGCCAACATGTACAGCTGATCTACAACATCATTGTCATTCATTAAATGTTTTCTCAACCAACTGCCGAAAGTCTCCATGTGGGCCTTCCTAATCCAGGATTCAGGCTTCCCCGGGTTGTCCGAGCGTAAAATATTCTTGTGTTTCTCAAAGTACGGAGCCACCAAGCTAGAATTGGTCAGTACAGTGTGGTGTGCTTCAGTCAGAGAATGGCCGTGCATACATATCGTTGATTTCCTTCCGATCGTGCCTTTTCCACTTAGTCTCCCCTCGTGCCGCGATCGAGGAAGACCAATCGGCTTAAGGTCAGGAACAAAGTCAACACAAAACTCAATTACCTCCTCATTTCCATAGCCCTTGGCGATGCTTCCTTCTGTCCTAGCACGGTTACGAACATATTTCTTTAATACTCCCATGAACCTCTCGAAGGGGAACATATTGTGTAGAAATACAGGACCGAGAATGAAAATCTCTTCGACTAGGTGAACCAAGAGGTGCATCATAATATTGAAGAAGGATGGCGGGAACACCAACTCGAAACTGACAAGACATTGGATCACATCGTTCTGTAACCGTGGTAGAACTTCTGGATTGATTACCTTCTGAGAGATTGCATTGAGGAATGCACATAGCTTCACAATGGCTACTCGAACATTTTCCGGCAGGAGCCCCCTCAAAGCAATCGGAAGCAATTGCGTCATAATCACGTGGCAGTCGTGAGACTTCAGGTTTTGGAACTTTTTCTCCGCCATGTTTATTATTCCCTTTATATTGGACGAGAATCCAGACGGGACCTTCATACTGCTCAGGCATTCAAAAAAGATGACCTTCTCTTCTTTGGTTAGAGCGTAGCTGGCACGACCTTGAAACCATTCCGGATGCCGGTCATCAGGGTCTTTCAAACATTGCTGGTCCTGCCGTGCTTCCTTTGTATCATTTGTCTTCCCATACACGCCCAAGAAGCTTAGGAGGTTCACGCAAATATTCTTCGTAACGTGCATCACGTCGATTGCAGAGCGGACTTCTAGGACTTTCCAATATTCTAGCTCCCAGAATATAGATTTCTTCTTCCACATGGCTGCGTGCCCGTCAGCTCCCTTCGGAACTGATTGTCCGCCAGGACCCTTTCCAAAGATGACTTTCAAATCCTTGACCATATCAAATACCTCAGCACCAGTGCGTTCCGCAGGCTTCGGCCGGTGATCTGCCTTGCCGTTGTAATGCTTGCCTTTCTTTCTTACTAGATGAATTTTCGGAAGAAATCGACGATGCCCAAGGTACACGTTCTTCTTACAATTTGGCAAATGTACACTTTCAGTCTCATGTAAGCAGTGCGTGCATGCATTGTATCCCTTATTTGACAGTCCCGAAAGGTTACTAAGAGCAGGCCAATCGTTGATGGTTACGAAAAGCAACGCTCGTAGGTTAAATTCCTCTTTTTTGTGCTCATCCCACACACGGACACCAGGTCTGCCCCACAGCTGTAAAAGTTCATCAACTAATGTCCTTAGGTACACATCGATGTCGTTGCCGGGTTGCTTCGGACCTTGGATGAGCACTGGCATCATAATGAACTTCCGCTTCATGCACAACCAAGGAGGAAGGTTGTAGATGCATAGAGTCACGGGCCAGGTGCTATGGCTGGAGCTCTGCTCGCCAAAAGGATTCATGCCATCTGTACTTAGACCAAATCTTATGTTCCTTGCGTCAGCTGCAAAATCTTTGAACTCTCTGTCGATCTTTCTCCATTGCGTTCCATCTGCGGTGTGTCTCAACTCCCCGTCCGACTTACGGTCCTCTTTGTGCCACCGCAACAACTTAGCATGCTCTTTGTTCCTGAACAGACGTTTCAACCGTGGTATTATAGGAGCATACCACATCACCTTGGCGGGAACCCTCTTCCTGGGTTTCTCGCCCTCAACATCGTCACCAGGGTCATCGCCTCTGATCTTATAACGCAATGCAGTGCATACCGGGCATTCATTCAAATTCTCGTATTCACCGCGGTAGAGGATGCAGTCGTTGATGCATGCATGTATCTTCAGAACCTCTAAACCTAGAGGGCAGACAACCTTCTTTGCTTCGTACATACTGGCGGGCAACTCGTTATTCTTTGGAAACATATTCTTCAACATTTTTAGCAAGTTTTCAAATGCCGAGTCAGCTACACCTGCCTGTGCCTTCCATTTCAGCAAATCCAGTGTGCAGCCCAGCTTTTTCAGACCATCATCGCATCCGGGGTACAACGACTTTCTGTGATCCTCTAACATGCGATCCAAATTCTCCCTCTCCTTTTCAGTTTCGCAGCGTCTCCGTGCATCAGCAATGGTCCGACCAAGATCATCAACGGTCTCATCACGTGCCTCTTCTTCACCTTCACCTTCCCCTTCACCTTCCCCTTCACCTTCAGCATCCTCCATGAAAGTATCACCGAAATGAGCAAGATATCTTTCATCGATGAAATCATCCCCTTCTTCATCTTCTTCCATTATAACCCCTCTTTCTCCATGCTTGGTCCAACAATTATAGCTTGGCATGAAACCGTGCCGAAGCAGGTGCAGGTGAACTTCTCTTGAGGAAGAGTAACCCTTCTGATTCTTACATTCAACACATGGACAGATAACAAAACCCTTCTGCTTGTTCGCATTAGCCACTACGAGGAAATCTTTCAAACCCGTAGTGAACTCGCGGGAGAGTCGGTTACCGTACATCCATTGCCGATTCATCTGCATTATTATAATATAAAATATATAATTAACCATCATGCATTTGTTAAACTAACTAGCTATAAACAATAGAAATTAAACAATGAACAACACACATGCATATTTTATCAATGACACACATGCATGAAAGGTTCAAGTTGCTAACCGCGATCGAGGAGGAAAAAATAAATGAGGAACCTCAAGTGTGGCTCCAACACTTCATATCATGTTTGTTTCACCCTCTTGGGGCATTTCATCAAACACCTTGTGTGCATAAGAGGAACCAAAAGCAAACCTACACCCCCTTGTGAAGCTTGTGAAGAGAAGTGGCACCAAATGGCTAAGTGAGCGTGCTGAACTGGTATATATAGGGGAGGAGCTTTAGTCGCGGTTGGCCTGGCCAACCGCGACTAAAGGCCTTTGGGCACCTTTAGTCGCGGTTGGCCTGGCCAACCGTGACTAAAGCCCCTCACGTGCACCAGCTGGCCACCGAGCGCCTTGGCCCAGGCCTTTGGTCGCGGTTCGTCTGCCGAACCGCGACTAAAGACTTCATTAGTCGCGGTTCCTACAGTTTCGCGACTAATGGGGCTGGACGGAAGCCTCTTTTTCTACCAGTATCACCAGCTCGACTGATCACCTTGGTTCGACCAAGGACTGCGCCCTACCTCCGATCGTCATGTTCGGATGAGGGCCTTTATAAACATCAACTCCGATCTCTATCAAGATCATGGAGGAATCATCCAGGGAGCCCAGGGGCTCAACGTCAACACTGCCCTCAGGCGACCGTGCTGTTTTTCTGGACAGCAAACTTGTGTCCGCCACCACCGCCTCCTCAAGTGTCTTTTTAACGATTGCTTCGGTGGAATTGTGTGGAATTGAGTCTACAACAACCCTGGAAAATTTCGTCGAGTTTCGATGGAGGAATCTTTGGCAATCCACGATATACCAGAGCCCTGTCAAATCTGGACGGGAATCTGGACGAGTTTAGGGCGTGTTGTCCAGCTTCTAGCTCAGACGTCCTTTGGAAAATCCAACCGTTGATCGGCTGCGGAATTACTATATCTACCACCTCGCAAAATTTGAGCTCGATCCGACCGTTCAAACTCCGAGAACCTTCCAATTAGTGCATCACTTTTCGGATCTGTTTTCTGTGCGAAAACGAATCCGACCCGAGTTCGTCTTTTTTACGAACGGCATTTCGGACATCCCTTTTAAAGGAAGTTTTGTATGGGGTATTGTGTTTTGTTCCCGAACACATCCCACCAACTTTAAGATCTTTTGAACATGATCTTCAACATCATGCTGGTGTCAAACCAGTCAGGCAATATTGCTCCACGCCTGCCGACCTGCGCTAGACACGTCGTCATTTTGTTGAGCCGAACTCAACTTCTTCGGATCATCATCCCGGCAAGCCGAACAAGAGTCCGGCATCGCAAAGGATAAATCATCATAACATCGCCGCCCCACAGATTACACGGAACGGGCATATCGGCATTGCCGCACAGTCACTTCATCAAGCCGGCATTGACCACGTCACGACCTGCATCGGAAGGGCCGCACTATTGCTTCTTCAAGATGGTGTCCATCACGCCGACCTACTTTGACTCATCGGCTGACATCGAGACTTCGACATCTCGGCTGGACCGGGGGCTTCGCCATCTCTTCATCAACCTACTCCAGAGACTTCGACGTCACTAGCCGACCAGCTCCGTCGCGTTAGCTGGACCGAGGGATTTGCCTCGGCGAGCCAACCTTTGCCAGCATCGCCATACCGTCGCTTTATCGCCCATCAGGCAATGGGTGTGCGGATCGAGTCGTAATTTTTGGAATCACCTTCCTTTGGATTGCTATAACAAATAAACCAGGTGCTATTAATCCTAGTATTTTTTGCTTGTTTGGGTTCATTTTTCCCAAGAATTATTACTCTGATTTGTCCATCATATGTACATAGGTCTATCAAATGGTGGCCGTATTAACGACAGTCGCATGGTGGTTCGGTCAGTCTCCGTACATAATCCGGCGAACGCCGCATCCGGAACTCGGACTGACCTGTGAATTCAGGCTTTGCCACGCCTCTATCGCATCAGCCGGCGCCCTGCATCGACATTGACTTCGGCGCCAGGCCATATTTCTTTTATTACTCACTTTGCATAAATTATTTATTATGCAACGATTTTTTTATTATTACTATTATCTCCAGTTTGCACTATTTTTTGTGCACAGGAAAATGATCCAGCCGGACTATATCCTTTGGCGTCACCTCGGCTGGACGGGGGGCTTCGTCAACACTTCATTACTCCATGCCGGGGACTTCGGCATCACTCTGCCGGCCTACATTGACCGTGCTATGTCACAACTTCGGAGTGCCGAGCTCTTTGCTCCGCCACCTCGGGACCGGCTTGGGGGATGGAACCTTGTCCCGCATCAAGCTCGGACTGCGTCGTCAATACCGAACACATTAACCAGCTTAGTTGCCTTCATGCTCAAAGTTTTAAATTTTTAACTTGTGTTCGCTTCGACCAAGCATTATAATTTTTTTGGAAAAAAGTTGCTTGTAAAAAAATTTCCTTGTCCAAACTTTGTTTGTGACGCACAAATTCAAATACCCCGTTTATTTGGAGGCTTCTTTTATGAAGCTTTTCCTCTTGCATATGATTATACTTGTACGGCTTCGTTCTTTGTTCGTGTATTACGCCACAATATGCACCATCTTGACTTATTAGGCGGTACGGTCTCATGCCCTACCGCCCCAATCGGTGCCACCTTCAAGAAGAGAAGGCCTTGGGGTAGCTAGGACCCTACCTCCAGAGGCACCGATGGTCCCACTCCATGCGCACCACTTACTAAGCTGGCAGTAGGGTATTAAGAGTGAACAAGGCACATTCCAGTGCTACCATACCAAGCATTAACATGTTTGAGCGTACATATCCAGCATTACCAAGTTCAGAAAATAACACATAATTAACAAGTAGATAGACCCATATATTTCATGAAAGTTCACACGACTACAATAGCCTGTCCCATTTCACCAGACATTAATCTAAGAACAAATGTTGATCTAAACTAGCTAGCTAATTACAAGTTGCATTGCGAGTACTAGAACATTAAATGTAGCCGTCGGTGCCATTACTATTGACCACATCCCTGTGCATGCCCCTGCTGCTAGCATAATCCTGGTGCTTGTGGTTTCTCTTGGCCGGCGGGTAGTGCAACTGTTGGCCTGCTATCTCGTCGCCATGACCCCCGCGGACGCTCTGTAACCCTAGGTGGAACATGCCCTGCATCGTAGCCATTGTGATGGGCATTGCCTCAGTAGGAGTCCAGACATATGATGATCCATGGCGTGCATGAATGGGAAGCTATTCTATGCTTCCAACAACTGCTCCATCCCGTTCCCATGGGCATGGTGGTGGTGGTGGTGCGCACAGCCGTCCACCGTGTAAGCATCGCTTTCGGCAAAGAGCAGCCTGACAGGGAAGCCGAGACCAAGGTTAGCTGGGTCGAATATGTCGCTGAACTGGCTGTCGTGGGACGGCGTGCTGCCAAAAATGGGGTATTGCAATCTTGGTGGTGAAATGTCGGTGCCAGTGGCATAAGTGGTACTACTAGACATGGTTGGTGTCACGGACGACTTCCCTACCGTAGAGGCTCGGGAGGTGGCTGGCACCACCTTGGGCTTGGCCCTACGCTTGGCATGGCGACGATACCCCCCGCCGACGGGCACGTTGCGGAGAACGCCGCCGCGGGTCCAGTAGCGGCTGCAGGAGCGGCAGAAGTGGCGGGGCTGGGTAAGAGAGTAGTTATTAAAGTAGCAAAACTTGGTGTTGGTGGATTCGCATCGCGGGCAGTTGATCCCCGGAACTGGATGCGACAACCGCGCCAGCCGTGCTCGCTTCGACATGGAAATCGACTTGTTATTTCTGTCGCGACTGCAATCGCCGTCCCCAGCACCGCCGCAACCATCATTGCCACCCCCTGCAACGCCGTAGTCGGCCCCGGTTGTGGCCATGAACCCTTTGGGATTATTGTTGTTGCATCCTCCATCACCAGGACCATCGGGTGAAGAAGTGGTAGTACTATGAGTGCTAGTGCCGATTTGTTGCAGCTGCAAATCAACAAGGTGATGAGTAATCAATTAACCATATCGGCCAATATATATATATGGAGCTATTTTTTTCTGCATTCATCCCCGGGATGGGCAGGATGAAGTAGTTTTTGGTAAATCTCGGAAGTTTTGGATTTTTGGTTTGAATAGTTCAAATGAATTTTGATTTTACATTTATTTCAGGTAATAACATATAATGTTTGAGCTACATCGGACATAAAGTTCCCTCTTCAAAAGGAGACCCCGTGACCTCTTGGGAGTATAAAGACCACTGGAAAAAATAGCCCGTTAAATAAATTAGTTTAAGATGTCTCACTAATAGCATGCTATAGCGCGGTATAGCATGCTAAGGATGGTGCTATTTTGCTATAGAACACTATATTTTCATTTATAGAGACCCTATTTGATTTAGCTTTTCTGTTTAAATTCATTTTTTTACCTTTCTGGTATCACAACCCAAGAAACAGTGGTACCTCTTGTGTCTATGAAATTTCAGGTAACTGGTCGGTTACTGTAAATTTCGACCTGAAAAAGAAACCTGATATGGAGTATATTCCTAGATATATATACTTGTTTCTTATGCGAACAAAATCATGAGGGAATATGCAATTAATTAGCAAGCTAGAAGCACGACGATGCATACCTGAAGCTGGTTGTGGTCGGTGTTCCAGAAGTCTGATGAATCAAGGAAGGCAGGAAGGAAGATCATAGCCGGTGATCTAGAGAGAAGAGAAAGTGGGAGGAAGAAACTTAGCAGCAGCTGGGGAAATCAAGCGGAAGAGTACTAGTACCAAGGAAAGGAATGGAAAAAGAAGAGATAAAAAGGACAGAGCAAGGTAGCTAGCTAGCAGCACCCAAATAGATGAGAGAGAAGGGACACACACTCTCTCTAGATATATAGCCTGTGGAGATTTGGAGGAAAAAAGAAGAGGACCCATGTTGTTGTTGTTTTCCTTCATTTGCACACATTTCCTTCTCCAATGTATATGCGGACGTGGCTCAGAGTGCTACCCATGCTAGCTACAGTTTGCAATAAATTAGTTAGTGTACTCTGATTAGCTAAGCTGATAGCTAATTTGCCACCGCATAATTAATCATGCAGGCCACTCCATAGAGTTAACTGGTACTAGCAATTTGGTTGGCCTACATATATTTTTTGTTTGAACACTAGCAAGTCATATCACTCACTCTGTTTCGAGACAACCACTTCTTCTCAACAGTCATGAGCTGTCATTTTTAGTAGGAACCAAGATGTCGTGTCATTTTCATCATATGTTTTTTTTTAATTCTATGTTTTCATGATATTGCGTCCTAAAGATGCCATAAAATGTGGGATATGTCAAAGCGAGATGAACTTCAATCTTGACACATGCATGTCATGTATACATAGAGAAAAATTCACAGCGATTTCCAGTATTTTTTTTTTCTCCGGAGCGACCTCTAGTCTTTGTGGTGGATATACAACTTAGTTTTGTATGGGAAGGGACTAACATTATATTTCACAACTCAAGTGTTAGTTAAGTTTATTTGTATAAAAATTCTCTATAACTTAAAGGTTGGATGATTTGATCGCCAACCTAGTGAAATTTATACGACCAGTGATGCGGTGGTGGTTTTGCGCACACACCAATCGGCACAAAAACAAGATAAAATAAACATACATTTATTACTAAACAAAAATAAATGTGAATATCATGACAAAAATAGAAGCGCAATAAATCTATAAGTTTGAACCAAAATTGGGAAACTGTGGATAACTCATAAATAAATTATGAACATTCATGAGTAGTCTATCATAATACTCTTGAAGTTTATTTAAAAAAAATGATTTTGTTTCTCTAGGAATACTGCGGGTTTAACTTGTCTAATTTATTTTATTGATTTTTCATATTACACGATTGCTATGTGTGCAAAATCGCCGGCATGTTAGCAACCATATTGTTTTGACTGGGTCAAGGATATAATGTGCTATATATCAGAAGTTTAGGGTCAAACTTGTCAAATTTCAAAATCTAGGAGGTAAAACAGCAACTGATAGTTAAATAGGTGAGGTGGGCGACAGATCTTTCATCCACTTTTACATCAAGCTAGAGGTTTCTCTCCAACATGAGCGAGTTGGCAAACTTGAGCAATCCACTCCATGGTAAATACACATGACAGTGTTCTTGGTTGTGTGCATCTTGGGTGCAGAGAGCAAATTAAGACCCCCTACTTTATTACTTGAGGGATGATCATTGGTGTGAACATACAAGTGTTTAATTGATGCCAGGTGGTTTGCAAGTACCACTGTTGATTTGTACCATGAGAGTTGCGGGTACTGTATGTAGCTGGATATATACGCGCTCTTCTCATCTTCATATACATCGATGATATGAAATAGTGTCCGTGAATATGACATGACAACTAAATTTCTCTCGCGTTATATTTTTTGCATGTTAACAGTTAAAAACTAATGCACATGCATATATAACATCAATCACCTTCCGGAATATAATATATCAATTCCTAATTATTTATTGATGTTTGTCAGGTTGACATGGTTGCTACGTGTGCAAAATATCCGCCATGTTTTATTTTGAAACTAGGGAGGGCCAGAGGGCTCCCCACCTGAAAAATATAAATATTCAATTTGTTTTAAAGTGGCAAAACAAGCATATAATTCATACTACAAGAGATTCAGAAAGCACACACTCAAGGAGAGGCAAGATAGTCTCGTCATAACATGGCACTGGATTTAAACTCGGCATGTTAGAGATATATTTTCTTTACATGTATTTGGTAGTTTTGGATTTCTAATTCATATCCTTATCTCTAGGAGAGGCTTTTTACCCTTCAAATCTGTACTCTTATATATACTAGCCCGTGAGGCTCAATACAATGTCCATCATATTCCTCTAATCCTTCTCCCTCTATTGTTCTACTCTCTCCTTCCGAAATTACTTGCCACATGAATGAATGTATCTAGCTGTATTTTACTACTATATACATCTATTTCCATTACAAGTAATTTGGAAAGGAGGGAGTACATGTTATCAGACTAACCCCGGTCCAAAACCCTAGCCGCCGCCGCTTCAATAACGCGCCGCCTCGGGGGCGGTCGATCTCCATGATCGCCATCGGTGGCCGCGCCTCCGACCTCTAGATCGGTTTTCTCTCCGGCAGTGACTTGGCCAGTCTAATATTTTGGTTCACCGATCATAGATCGTATTGCGTCGCCCACCACATTGACTCTACACCGGCCAGTTCATCATCAATTGTACGACAAGGCTGGACACACCACACAAGGGACGCCTTCATGCGTCACTACCAGACATTGTCGTCCGCATGGTCTCCATCGCTGGTTCGTCTTTGTGGTCATCGCCCGGGACATCACCGACAACATCGCATTCGTCCATGCCACGATGGGTACAACGCCACCATCGGTCCGATCAACCAACCCCGCTCATGTCTTTGCCAAGCACGTCCCTGAGCACGCGCCTACCACCGATAAAGCATCAGGCTGCCGCTGTGTCGCCCCTTTTGGCCGCAACGTCACCGCCCTTGTTTCATGCTACGGGCTTCCAATGCGCCTTGCTTGACGTGGACGTCGCTAGCAGTCTCAGCCACTGGACCGACTCGCGCCCTATAGTTCTGCCACCCCCTCTCGGGTCGGAAGGACCTTGCATGCGGCCCTCTTCACCGTCCTTGCAAACCGACATTCCCGGCTCCCACCGCGCCACGTCCTATGGCGCACGTCGCCACCGTCCGCGCATTGTCTTCGTCAGTCCGTCGGGTTGTTCCTCGCCTACTTTGAGTACCGTCGTCGCACTTCTACATGTAACCTGCATGACAACTTATCGCCCCCATATGTCCCACCGACCACATCTTCACCAGTCTAGGCATCGAACATGACCACTTCAGGTCGCTGTTGGTTTCGCCACCTTCTACGTACGTCTTGATCCTCCACGAGTTTGTCGACATCTAATCTCATCCTCGACTACTTCGTCTACTCTAATAACCGCGACTGCACAGACACTTCTCTTTTTCGTCACTCTGTGCCTCACAACCGTCACGGAGGCCTCTCTGCCTGTATGTAGGACAATGGCACACAATTCATGATGGTCCCTTCCTTCGCACGCCCGGTAGTGGCACATCAATACATGCCTTCGTTGCAGACATTCCCGAGTCTGGCAAGCTCGAAACGGCGTCTCGTGTTCATCAGCATCAGAAACGTCTTCATTGGCATCTACATCCTCCTCTATGTCTGCCTCGACCGTGTCACCGATGAGTTCTTCTTTGCGTACTTGGTTCTGACAAAACCAGAGTATGCCTTCATCCACGATCGTACGCCTGATTCTGGAAAAATTACGGCCACACCTTGTCCTCGAGGAGTCGGACTACGTCTCCCTTGGCATCGGCTTCCTCGACGATTGCTTCGACGCGTTCCTGTCACTCTTTACGAAAACCATGTGCTTTGATACGTCTCCAACGTATCTATAATTTTTTATTGTTACATGCTATTATATTATCTGTTTTGGATGTTTATGGGCTTTATTATGCACTTTTATATTATTTTTGGGACTAACCTATTAACCGAAAGCACAGTGCAAATTGCTGTTTTTTTGCCTATTTCAGTGTTTCGCAGAAAAAGAATATCAGACGGAATCCAAACGGAATGAAACCTTGGCGGGGATCTTTTTTTGAAACAAACGCAATCCAGGAGACTTGGAGTGGATGTCAAGGAAGCAGCGAGGCGACCACGAGGTAGGGCGGCGCGCCACCCACCCTCGTGGGGCCCTCGCAGCTCCACCGACCTACTTCTTTCGCCTATATATACTCTTATATCCTGAAAACATCCAGGGGAGCCACGAAACCACTTTTCCACCGCCGCAACCTTCTGTACCCGTGAGATCAAATCTGGGGACCTTTTCCAGCGATCTGCCGGAGGGGGATTCGATCACGAAGGGCTTCTACATCAACACCATAGCCTCTCCGATGATGTGTGAGTAGTTTACCACAGACCTTCGGATCCATAGTTATTAGCTAGATAGCTTATTTTCTCTCTTTCGATCTCAATACAAAGTTCTCCACGATGTTCTTGGAGATCTATTCGATGTAATTTTTTTGCGGTGTGTTTGCCGAGATTCGATGAATTGTGGGTTTATGATTAAGATTATCTATGAACAATATTTGATTCCTCTCTGAATTCTTATATGCATGATTTGATATCTTTGCAAGTCTCTTCGAATTATCAGTTTGGTTTGGCCTACTAGATTGATCTTTCTTGCAATGGGAGAAGTGCTTAGCTTTGGGTTCAATATTGCGGTGCTCGATCCCAGTGACAGAAAGGGAACTGACACGTATTGTATTGTTGCCATCGAGGATAAAAAGATGGGGTTTATATCATATTGCTTGATTTTATCCCTCTACACCATGTCATCTTGCCTAATGTGTTACTCTGTTCTTTTGAACTTAATACTCTAGGTGCATGCTGGTTAGTGGTCGATGTGTGGAGTAATAGTAGTAGATGCAGAATTATTCTGGTCTACTTGACACGGACGTGATGCCTATGTTCATGATCATGCCTAGATATTATCATAACTATGCGCTTTTCTATCAATTGCTCGGTAGTAATTTGTTAGCCCACCGTAATATATGCTATCTTGAGAGAAGCCACTAGTGAATCCTATGGCCCCTGGGTCTACTTTATATCATATTATTTTCCCGTCAACTAGCTATTTCTGTCGTCGTTTATTTTGCAATCTTTACTTTTCAATCTATACAACAAAAATACCAAAAATATTGATCTTATTATCTCTATCAGATCTCACTTTCGTAAGTGACCGTGAAGGGATTGACAACCCCTTTATCACGTTGGTTGCGAGGTTCTTGTTTGTTTGTGCAGGTACTAGGTGACTTGTGTGTAGTCTCCTACTGGATTGATACCCTGGTTCTAAAAAACTGAGGGAAATACTTACGCTACTTTATTGCATCACCCTTTGCTCTTCATGGGAAAACCAACGCATGCTCAAGAGGTAGCAAGAAGGATTTCTGGTGCCGTTGCTGCGGAGATCTACGCCAAGTCAAGACATATCAAGTACCCATCACAAACTCTTATCCCTCGTATTACATTATTTGCCATTTGCCTCTCGTTTTCCTCTCCACCACTTCACCCTTGCCGTTTTATTTGCCTCTTTTCCGTTTGCCCTTTTTCCGTTTGTCTTTTTTCACTTGCCTCTTTGTGTGTCCATGTGTTAGATCGTTTGTTTCGTCTTCATGGCTAGCCCTCCTTCTCTTCCTTTGTCTCCTGATTTTGAAGTTCTTCACTTCAAACAAAGACAAGGAGAAAACTTAAAAGATGCTTGGTACAGGATGATAGAATCCTATCGTAATTGCACTATGGGGGGGGGGGGATTTCAAGATTTTGCTTCACAATTTTTATGTTGGGCGAACCATGTCCCATAGACAACTCTTGGACTTTTCCGCCAAAGGGAGCTTTATTGACGTTGATCCCAATATTGCGTATGAGATTATAGAGGGAATAGTACGTATACTACCCCCACAAAAGGGACTCCATCATACTCAAGAGGGAACCCAAGTTTTTGAGAAAATATGCGAAGTAACTAAAATTTTGCCAAAATCTCTCGAACCCCTTAAAAATGTTAGTGGGAATCTTCACCGCATGAATATGTTGTTCACTCTTTGTAATAAGCGGTTGGATGCTCTAGATCTAAAGATCACTGAGTATGAAGGGAAACGTAAGGAACCTCCCCGATCCGAGCAAAACCCTATCAAAAAGAGCAAATATGATAATTCCTAGATATATTCTTGTTTCTATGCCTAGCTAGGGGCGTTAAACGAAAGCGCTTGTTGGGAGGCAACCCAATTTTATTTTTGTTCATTGCTTTTTGTTCCTATTTAGTAATAAATAAATAAATCATCTATCCTCTGTTATGATTGTGTTTTTTATGTTTTAATTAGTGTTTGTGCCAAGGAAAGCCTTTAGGATCTTCTTGGATGACTGTTATTTGATCTTGCTGAAAAAAACAGAAAGTATGCGCTCACGAGAATAATTTTCATTTTTAAACAGAGAGCGATAAAATACTAATTCCAACTGAAGTAGATGAATATACAAATTATTTAGGATTCCCTAATTTCCCGGGATTTTTGGAGTCAAAGAAGTATTCGAAACCTACAGATTACTACAGGCTGTTCTGTTTTTGACAGATTCTGTTTTTCGTGTGTTGTTTGCTTATTTTGATGAATCTATGGCTAGTATCAGGGGTATGAAACATAGAGAAGTTGGAATACAATAGATTTAACACCAATATAAATAAAGAATGAGTTTATTACAGTACCTTAAAGTGGTGGTTTGTTTTCTTATACTAACGAAGCTCTTGAGATTTTCTGTTGAGTTTTGTGTTGTGAAGTTTTCAAGTTTTTGGGTAAAGATTTGATGGATTTCGGAACAAGGAGTGGCAAGAGCCTAAGATTGGGATGCCCAAGTCACCCCAAGGTAAAATTCAAGGACAACCAAAAGCCTAAGCTTGGGGTTGACCCGGAAGGCATCCCCTCTTTCGTCTTCATCTATCGGTAACTTTACTTGAGGCTATATTTTTATTCACCACATGATATGTGTTTTGCTTGGAGCATCTTGTATGATTTGAGTCTTTGTTTTTTAATTTACCATAATCATCCTTGCTGTACACACCTGTCGGTGTCAAAACCGGCGGATCTCGGGTAGGGGGTCCCGAACTGTGCGTCTAACACTACTAGGGAAAACCTTATACACAGAAGTTTATCGGTAGCGCGGTTTAAAAATGGGCGCTACTGCTAATTAGTAGTAGCTAGGGGTATAAAAACCGCGCTACTACTAAGTTGATAGTAGTAGCGAGGGGTATAAACCCGCGCTGCTACTAAATGGTCTCCAACAATGCCCACGGGATAGGCCATAGTAGTAGCGAGGGGTATAAAACCGGCGCTACTACTAAATAAGTAGTAGTAGCGCAGGTAAGACCCCCACGCTACTACTAAGCGTGTCCACCCTTGCCCGATCCACACTCCCACACCACCAACCGTCCCACACCACCCACCCCCCGTCTGTCTAAAAAAAACCACGCAGCCCGATCCATATCCCCAACCTCCTCTCCTCTCCCAACCAACTCGCCGCCGGCCTCCCTTCGACCTCCTCTCCTCCGTTCGTCCGCCCGCATGCCCCCGGCGCGTGCGCCACGCCGGCGGCCGCACGCCCGCCGCTCCCCATCTCGCGCCGCTACCCGCCCCTGCCAGCTCCTCCTCCTCTATGGCATGTCGCTGCACCGCGGCCTCCTTCCCCGCGGCATCGGCGTCGGCGTGGGACTGGACCCGCTGGAGCCGGCACTTCGCGGAGATGGACCAAGGCCAAGGCCAAGCACAGGAGCCCTGATAGCACCACCACCAGCATTGGCTCCTCCACTGCGCCCCCACGCATCCCCATGCCTCCGCCACCCGTGACCCTCTCCGTCTCCATATCCGGTGAGCAGGGCAGAGCAGAGCACCCCCTTCCTTGCTTCCTTTCTTGCTAGGGTTTCGCTGGATTCAGGCGGGGATCACTTGCTTGTTCTTCCTAGCCTAGCCTAGGGTTGCTGAATGCTGATTCAGTAAGAGCTTGCTAGTAGCTAGGGTTTCGCTGGACCCCTTAATCTCTCAATTACTTCTGTTCTGGTCCTTATTAATCCCATTATGTAAGAACCCATGCTCGCTTAGTTATCCATCCATTCACTACCTGCTACATACATTTAATTTGTGCTCCTCTGCTAATTTGATAACAATCCTAGCCCTCTATAGTTTAGTTTCTGCTCAATTGAAGAAACTAGGCAGGCATGCCGTACATGCTCTGCTCCAAGGCAATTGCTTCTGTCGCCGGACGTTACCACAAGGAATGCTCTGTAGAAAATGTGTTAGCTTCACTAAAAATGTGTTTCCTAGGATCTGATGCATGTGTGTGTTCGCGTGGTTGTGTGCAGGCAGATGAAGGAAGGGGGCGAGCCATGGAGAAGCTGCTAGGTGCGGGCTCCGACTCTGAAGCCATGGATGGAAGGTACCTCTATTGCCCATCTCCTCTGTCTCTTCTTCTTCTTTTGTTGCTGCAGAGCAACCCATATAGTGATATGGGTGCTCAATAGCCTCCAACCCTGGTTATTCTCTATGTAACAATTCATATCAGTAATTCTATCTATGACATCTATATTAAGTTCAACGTTTATGCTTTGTGGAAGTATGTATTTACTCTATTTTGAAGCTGTTGCCGTAGTTGTTTTTGTAAAATATTTGCTGACTAGGAAATGATGCTCTCATAGACAACAACTAGCTTGTCAAATATTTGAGTAGATTTAGTGATTATATCTTACACAAGAGTAGGTTCATGTATATGTGCCGATTCAACTATATTAAAAGTGTTAGCCAAATTTTATTTCGTGGAATGAACACTTGAATTCAGCTCAGCATACTGGATGTTCTATCATCTTACTCCTTAGGTTTACAAACTAGTTGATGATGGTTTCCTTTGTCATGTTGCTCTTGGAAATCCATAGTCTGAAACGGTTTGTGAATGTAGTTAGCATTTCAATCTTATTCATGTGGTACTCAAGAATAAGAAGTTGCAAGTCTGTTACAATCCCTTGCTGTATGTTTATTGAAGGGGTCAGATCCTCGTGAATTTTCCACATGAGACATCCAGCACGCTTCCATGCAATGGACCCTTGATGAACGAAGGTGGAGGAAGGCCACTGCATCTATGCTCGGCCGCAAGAAGATGACATGGATCTCGTCTGCCCGCTCATCCACTTGTAAGGTCACATCTCTAACTTCTCTGCTCCCTACTCTGAAAACTGAACCCCTTTCTTCTCTGTACATTTGATAGGTTGCAATTTGTCATTTCAACTGGATAGATGGTTGTATTCGTTTCGTCCTGCACTATATTTCTTGCTCAATTGTTGTTTGTGCTTAGGTTGTACTAGTAGCCGCCGCACAAGTACAAGAAGGGTTTCAGATTTCTCATTTGTGCAAAGAATAAGTTCAGTCAATCTAATATTGATACTTACAGTGTAAACCCCTATGTAATTTCGGTGAATTCCCTTTGTAATCTTAGTGCTTGCAATGTAAAAGTGCAGTGTAAGATAGACTAATGAAAGACTGAAACTACCACTTCAGTAATTATAGTGTAATTTAATGTGCATTTTGCACAGTAATGTGTATTCCTTATCTTTATGGTGGCCTGAATTTAAAGTGGTGTTGGACTCTAATTTTCAGTAATGTGTCACTTCTAGTTTACGTAAATATTTTTGCATTCTTGTTAGTTTTGTGCCCCATTGTAAAGAAATTCAGTAAACGTGTATGTCCGATTATGTAAATACAATATTTTACAAACCATTTAGATACAACAACATGATCTTTGTTTTCTTTCCCACAAGAAGCTAATTTGGCTTACATGAAGGGGTGCATCCTCTTCATCTTGCAGGTGTGACTCATGTCCTCGCATTCTTACTTCACCTTCGTTTCCATCAGCTTCTTGATCCTGAAATTTTAAGATAAATTGCAAGTACTCAGTATCATGTTCTTAAACAAAGCTATTGTTTTTTCTTGAATGTTAGTGTTTTCTCTAACCTATGTATAGTGTCAACAAAGATCTAAATTACCACATGGAGATGCATTTTTTGGCGGCATCTTACATCACAGTAATTTACAACGAAGATAGGTTTACAGTGTCTTTTTTATAGCAACTATAATGCATAGCTGCAGATTTTCTCGAATGTACATATGTATTTTGTATGCATGACAGATTCTATCTTCGGTAGTGTTATCTATGTAGTCTGATTTATACACTGCATTCCTAAGCTGAAATATATTTTGTAACTTAAATATATAGTCCAAGTTTCATTGAGTTATTTGTCACTTTTTAATTGAATATCTTTTTGTAACTGAAATATCTATGTACTTACAGTGCATATCTAATAAGGCCCTTCCTAGCGAGACCTAAGTTTAACCGAACATCTTTTTTGTCGATCGTCGTAGGTTTTTATGCCCCATGTATTTAACTGAATATCTTTTATGTCCTGATGCCTCATGTATTTATAGTAGTAATGTTCTAATTTAGTGTTTCTTCAACATGCTCAGGGACTCAGGGCAATGGATAAAATCTAGATGCTAAGTTGACTTTTTTCCTGTGGATTTGGTTATCGTGAAGAGATGCACATAGGGTTAATTGCTACAGATACTGAAAACTTTGAAACTGGTGACGGCGATGACCATGATCGTAATCACAAGCACTGAAGACCACTGCCATGTTCCTGCACTTTAGTGTTATCTCAATCGCTGCATTGAAATAGTATGATCTATTACTTCACATTTTTTGTACCATGAGGACAACTGTCACATTGTGCCAATATATGTGTAGCCTTGAAAGGTGTCCTCTAAGTGTTGTTACTATTGACGATTTGAGTTGCAATTAACGTTCTTCACAATATTCTCCAAAATCCTATCTGAGTGTTGGATTTGAGTTGCTTGCCTAGACTATTTTCTGTGCTGCAGCATTTTATGCAGCATTTTTTATTTTTATTTTTTAATCCCTAATTAGTTACTAGTAGCGTGGGAATAAATGGTACGCTACTAGTATCTAGAATGCTAGTAGCGCCTGGTATTCTAGACACGCTACTACTATTTCGTTAGTAGTACCGCTGGTTTGTTTCCAATAGTAGTAGCGCGCACAGGAGAAGCGCGCTATAGCTATTAGCAGTAGCGAGCTTCCATTAAGAGCGCTGCTGCTACACTTGTGTAGCAGTAGCGCTGGTGAGCACGCGCTACTGCTGCGTGTTAGCTGTAGCGCCTTATTAGTAGCACCGGTCCCCGAGCTACTGATACACCTAAAACCCGCGCTGCTGCTAGCCTTTTCCCTAGTAGTGTAAGACGGATGGTAACAGGAGGCAGGGGACACCATGTTTTACCCAGGTTCGGGCCCTCTTGATGGAGGTAAAACCCTACTTCCTGCTTGATTATTCTTGATAATATGTGTACTACAAGAGTTGATCTATGACGAGATCGGAGAGGCTAAACCCTAGAAGCTAGCCTATGGTATGATTGTATGTTGTCCTACGGACTAAAACCCTCCGGTTTATATAGACACCGGAGGGGGCTAGGGTTAGACAAGGTCAGTTACAAAGGAGGAGATATACATATCCGTATTGCCTAGCTTTCGTTCCACGCCAAGTAGAGTCCCATCCGGACACGGGACGAAGTCTTCAATCTTGTATCTTCATAGTCCAACAGTCCGGCCAAAGGATATAGTCCGGCTGTCCGGAGACCCCCTAATCCGGAACTCCCTCAACACCTTTTGGGAGAGACACACATGAATCGGAATTTATTAGAATACTCTATGTGCTTCACTTATATCTTTTGAGCTAAATAACTTTGCTCTAGTACTTCGCTTATATCTTTTTAGAGCACGGTGGTGGTTTTATTTTATAGAAATTATTGATCTCTCATGCTTCACTTATATTATTTTGAGAGTCTTTTAGAACAGCATGGCAATTTGCTTTGGTTATGAAATTAGTCCTAATCTAATAGACATCCGGGATGGGTATAATAAAAACTTTCATATAGAGTGCATTAAATGTTATGAGAAGTTTGATTCTTGATAGTTGTTTTGAGATATCGATATAAAGGTGGTAATATTAGAGTTGTGCTAGTTGAGTAATTATGGAATGGAGAAATACTTGTGTTGAAGTTGGCAAGTCCTGTAGCATGCACATATGGTAAACATTGTGTGACAAATTTGAAGCATGAGGTGTTCTTTGATTGCTTTCCTGATGAGTGGCGGTCGGGGACGAGCGATGGTCTTTTCCTGCCAATCTATCCCCCTAGGAGCATGCGCGCAGTGCTTGGTTTTGATGACTTGTAGATTTTTGCAATAAGTATGTGAGTTCTTTATGACTAATGTTGAGTCCATGGATTATACACACTCTCAACCTTCCATCATTGCTAGTCTCTTCGGTACCGTGCATTGCCCTTTCTCATCTCGAGAGTTGGTGCAAACTTCCCAGTGCATCCAAACCCCGTGATATGATACGCTCTATAACACATAAGCATCCTTATATCTTCCTCAAAACAACCACCATACCTACCTATTATGGCATTTCCATAGCCATTCCGAGATATATTGCCATGCAACTTTCCACTGTTCTGTTTATTATGCCACGTTTCATCATTGTCATATTGCCATGCATGATCATGTAGTTGACATTGTATTTGTGGCAAAGCCACCTTCATCATTCTTTCATACATGTCACTCTTGATTCATTGCATATCCCGGTACACCGCTGGAGCCATTCATATAGAGTCATATTTTGTTCTAAGTATTGAGTTGTAATTCTTGAGTTGTAAAGTAAATAAAAGTGTGATGATTTTCATTATTAGGGCATTGTCCCATGTGAGGAAAGTTCTTCGAAAAAAAGAGAAAGTCCATAAAAAAGGGAGGCCCAAAAAAATGAGAGAAAAAGAGAGAAGGGGCAATGTTACTATCCTTTTTCCACACATGTGCTTCAAAGTAGCACCATGATCTTCATGATAGATAGTCTCTTATGTTGTCACTTTCATATATTAGTGGGAATTTTTCATTATAGAACTTGGCTTGTATATTCCAACAATGGGACTCCTCAAATGCCATAGGTCTTCGTGAGCAAGCAAGTTGGATGCACACCCACTTAGTTACTTTTGTTGAGCTTTCATATATTTATAGCTCTAGTGCATCCGTTGCATGGCAATCCCTACTCATTGCATTGACATCAATTGATGGGCATCTTCATAGTCCATTGATTAGCCGCGTCAATGTGAGACCTTCTCCCTTTTTATCTTCTCACACAACCTTCATCATCATATTCTATTGCACCCATAGTGCTATATCCATGGCTCGCGCTCATATATTGCGTGAAAGTTGAAAGAGTTTGAAAATACTAAAGTATGAAACAATTGCTTGGCTTGTCATCGGGGTTGTGCATGATGGGAGCATTTTGTGTGACGAATATGAAGCATGGCCAAACTATATGATTTTGTAGGGATACGCTTTCTTTGGCTATGTTATTTTGATAAGACATGATTGCTTGGTTAGCATTGCTTGAAGTATTATTATTTTTATGCAAATATTAAGCTTCTGTCTAGAATCTTTCGGATCTAAACATTCATGCCACAATAAAGAGAAATACATTTAAAATTATGTTAGGTAGCATTCCACATCAAAAATCCTGTTTTTATCATTTACCTACTCGAGGACGAGCAGGAATTAAGCTTGGGGATGCTTGATACGTCTCCAACGTATCTATAATTTTTGATTGTTCCATGCTATTATATTATCTGTTTTGGATGTTTATGGGCTTTATTATGCACTTTTATATTATTTTTGGGACTAACCTATTAACCGAAAGCCCAGTGCAAATTGCTGTTTTTTTGCCTATTTCAGTGTTTCGCAGAAAAGGAATATCAACCGGAATCTAAACGGAATGAAACCTTTGCGATAATATTTTCTGGAATAAACGCAATCCAGGAGACTTGGAGTGGACGTCAAGGAAGCAACGGGGTGGCCACGAGGTAGGGCGGCGCGCCCAGGGGGCCAGGCGGGTCCCCCACCCTCGTGGGCCCCACACAACTCCACCGACCTACTTCTTTAGCCTATATATACTCTTATACCCTGAAAACATCCAGGGGAGCCACGAAACCACTTTTCCACCACTGCAACCTTCTGTACCCATGAGATCCCATCTAGGGACCTTTTCCGGCGATCTGCCAGAGGGGGATTCCATCACGAAGGGCTTCTACATCAACACCATAGCCTCTCCGATGATGTGTGAGTAGTTTACCACATACCTTCGGGCCCATAGTTATTAGCTAGATGGCTTGTTCTCTATCTTTGGATCTCAATACAAAGTTCTCCTCGATGTTCTTGGAGATCTGTTCGATGTAATTCTTTTTGCGGTGTGTTTGCCGAGATCCGATGAATTGTGGGTTTATGATTATGATTATCTATGAACAATATTTGATTCTTCTATGAATTCTTATATGCATGATTTGATATCTTTGCAACTCTCTTCGAATTATCAGTTTGGTTTGGCCTACTAGATTGATATTTCTTGCAATGGGAGAAGTGCTTAGCTTTGGGTTCAATCTTGCGGTGCTCGATCCCAGTGACAGAAAGGGAACCGACACGTATTGTATTGTTGCCATCGAGGATAAAAAGATGGGGTTTATATCATATTGCTTGATTTTATCCCTCTACATCATGTCATCTTTCCTAATGTGTTACTCTGTTCTTTTGAACTTAATACTCTAGATGCATGCTGGATAGCGGTCGATGTGTGGAGTAATAGTAGTAGATGCAGAATCGTTTCGGTCTACTTGACACGGACGTGATGCCTATGTTCATGATCATGCCTAGCTATCATCATAACTATGCACTTTTCTATCAATTGCTCGGCAGTAATTTGTTAACCCACTGTAATATATGCTATCTTGAGAGAAGCCACTAGTGAATCCTATGGCCCTCGGGTCTACTTTATATCATATTATTTTCCCGTCAACTAGCTATTTCTGTCGCCGTTAATTTTGCAATCTTTACTTTTCAATCTATACAACAAAAATACTAAAAATATTGATCTTATTATCTCTATCAGATCTCACTTTCGTAAGTGACCGTGAAGGGATTGACAACCCCTTTATCGCGTTGGTTGCGAGGTTCTTGTTTGTTTGTGCAGGTACTAGGTGACTTGTGTGTAGTATCCTACTGAATTGATACCTTGGTTCTCAAAAACTAAGGAAATACTTACGCTACTTTGTTGCATCACCCTTTGCTCTTCAAGGGAAAACCAATGCATGCTCAATAGGTAGCATGCTTGCGGCTACATGTGCGGTTACCTCGACACCGGCTCTCGACCACGACATCGACCACGCCAACCACTCGCGCGGCTACCTCAATCAAGGCTACCGCCCCATGCTATCGGCTACCTCAACATTGATAGAAAGGGCTACCACCTCGCCCGATTACGTCACGAGCTTCCTCTACAGTCCAAGCTACCGTGACGCAACACTGTCCATGACGTTCTCGTTCCTATGAAGGGGAGATGTTAGCCCACTGGTTTATACTTCGTTTTCTCTCCAGTCTAACCATCTATGACGTTCCTATTGTTCACGATGCTACCACTACAATTGCAGATGGATGTTAGAGATATAGTGCGTTTACATGTATTTGATAGTTTAGGATTTGTAATCCGTCTCCTACCTTATATCTCTAGGAGATCCTTCTTGCCCTCCAAGTCTGTACTCCTATCTATACTTTCCCGTGAGGGTCAATATAATATCCATCATATTCTGCCAATCTTTCTCTCTCTATCGTTCTACACGGCAGACCGCAGTTCGTGAGGCCAGAGGCTTAAGCCTTCATCGATGTTTTCGGTGACTTCGAAAGCCGTATTGTCAAACTGTCTAAACTTGCATTATGAATGTCCCATACCTTCCAGAGAACGATGAGCATAACAAACGTTGTGACGCAGGCAGCCGGCGGTGTGCCTGGTACAAGATGTCCACGAAGGGTGAGCTCGAGGGTGTGAAGCCAATGGCGGCCCAAATATTGCACGCTGGGTGCAGGAGAAAAATAGGTGTAGGCGGTCTTCCTCGGCAGCAGAGCACCGAGGGCAGGCCAAATTGTCTTGAAGTGTCTTTCAGTGTATGTTCGATTTGGTGTTAAGCTGGTTTAAGTAGAAGAACCATCTGAATATCCTGACTTTGGCTGGCACACGCGAGGCCCATATGATCTGCAGAACTGGTTCAACCGGCTGGGTCGAGAAGGCAGAGTATGCCCCTTTGGTGGAGGAGCATTTCCCATGAAGCATGTTATCAACCGTACTGATATGAATAGGGTCAAACCCTAAATCTGTTGACTACTAGATGTTAGGTTAATATAATTTGAAAATCTAAGAGACAAATTAAACTACCTTTTCATAATATTTTGAATTTTTATTGCTCACCACATAAGGCACATGGTAACAAATTAAACTATAACCACCAGTTGAGGTAGTTGTGTTGGGCAATGAGTTTTTTCTCTCCAATTTCAAATCGAGATAGAATGTGACGTGCAATTGAGTCTGATTCCTTGTTCAATATGCACGACAGTGTTCTTGCATGCTGGTGTGCAGAGACCTCTTCTTCTGTTACTCAAGGGTTGATTGTCCACGTGCAGAAATAAGTGTTTATTTGAAGACAGGTGGTTTGGACGTGTCATTGTTCGTCCATGCCATGACAGTTGCAGGTACTGTACATACCCGGACATATAGGTACTGAAGCGTGTGTACGTTAGTGACTTCTTGCATTCTTCATAGCGGTCCTTGACATGAAACAGTCACCATGAATACGAGACAAAAATTAGTTTTCTCTTTCTTCAATTTTCTTTGCGTTATCGTTTAACCAACTATCACCTTCCATTATACAATATACTCCCTCCATTCCTAAATATAAGTCTTTGGAGAGATTCCACTATGGACCACACACGGAGCAAAATGAGTGAATCTATACTCTAAAATGCATTTAGATACATTCGTATGTGGTCCATAGTGAAATCTCTATAAAGACTTATATTTAGGAACGGAGGGAGTATTACTATATGTACGTACTTCTTGACAGCTGGAGTACTACACAGTTCACACTACAGTAATGTCCCTCAAAAAAAATGTCCACTCAGGGTTGTTTCTCAAGTTAGTTACCGTGTTAAACTCTTAGGAAAAGTAGACTTATTTATAGTGCAAAACATAAAAGTTATTATGTGCCACATATATGTGATTGAAATAAGGAAACATGCACTGACTTAGTTTAAGTTGAAGAATCATATATCAGGGGAACTCCAACGGGAATCTCAAAACGAACGACACCAAATGTTGGCAGACACGTCTGGACATGTTCATGGACAACGGGCAGGTGCCGGCCATCCAACTATAGTCACAAAATCCGGACAGCGGGCTATGACTAACAGTGGGGCAGGAGGGCCAAGTGAAAAAAAGGTGAGCAGGGCACATGGTTTGTGGGAAGATCTGGTCCAACTAACAGTGGATCAGGTGGACCAGACCTCCCCCCCCCCCCCCTCCAGTATGCACAAAAGTTTTTTGTCTCCAATTTCAAATCGAGATAGAAAGTGACGTGTAACTGGGTCTGATTCCTTGTTCGATATGCACGACAGTGTTCTTTGTTGTGTGCATGCTCGTGTGCAGAGACCTCTTCTTCTGTTACTCGAGGGTTGATTGTCCACGTGAAGAAATAAGTGTTTATTTGAAGCCGGGTGGTTTGCAAGTATAATTGTTCGTCCATGCTATGGTAGTTGCAGGCACTGTACATACCCGGACACATAGGTACTGCAGCTTGTGTACGTTAGTGACTTCTTGCATTCTTCATAGCGGTCCATCACATGAAACAGTCACCATGAATACGAGACAAAAATTAGTTTTCTCTCTCTTCAATTTTTTTTGCGTTAACAGTTAACTAACTAATGCACGTGGACATATTACATCGATCACCTTCCATGATACAATATATTACTATGCACTTACTGCTTGAAAGCACAGTACACACTAGACTAATGTCCACTCAGGGTTGTTCCTCAACTTAGCTACCGTGTTAAACTCTTAGGAAAGTAGACCTATTTACAATCCGAATTTTTTTTATAATGTGCCACATATATGGGATTGAAATAAGGGAACATGCACCTGAATTAGTTTAAGCTAATTGAAGAATCATATATTAGGGCAACTCAAACGGGGATCTCCAAACGAACGACACCCAATGTAGGCAGACACTTCTGGACATGTCCATGGACAACGGGCAGGTGCCAGCCATCCAACCATTGTTACCAAATCCGGACAACGGGCTATGACTAACAGTGGGCCAGGAGGACCAAGCGAAAAAAAAGAGGTGAGTGGGACACATGGGTTGTGGGAAGATGTGTTCCAACTAATAGTGGATCAGTTAACCCCCCCCCCCCCCAAGTTAGCTTACGATTTGGGGTTTTCATACGTCCGGACCGGTCCATACTAATTCAGTGACCTATGTGAGATTGCTTTAAGTGTCTGGACATTTGCAAGCGACTTGATGACCCTCGTTGGAGTTGCCCTCAGGAGATCTTAAAGAGTATGTAGAAAGGAAGAAGAAGAGTGAAGGCATTTGGAAGTCTTGAAATATGACAAATAAGAAGATAGCTTAGGTTGGAGTTTTCCATATATATATTCCCTTTGTTTCACATTGAGTCCATCTGTAGACTTGCGTTGCAAAAGGAGTTTTACAAAAACTGACAAAAAAAGAAAATATAATTAAGTTGGGTCACTGTCCATTCTTGTAGTATCCACAGTTTGGCGCCTGGTACATTATGTACTACACCGTGCTCATTCAGGGCTCAGAACATTAATCGATAATCACAACATCTCACCAAGAAATTGCACTGCCCAAATATGTTTATCTGCCAGATTTATCCATCCTTTTATCTCATAATCAGATAATCTTTGGCAATTGAAATACCTTACCATACTAGCATGTGCATGAGGAAGGTAATGACAAATTAGGTTGTGTTCCATAGGTTATGCTCATATCTATAAATAAGATCCATTTATGGATGGAGCGAGTAATTATAAGTAAGATTTTCTAATCCCAACATGTAGTTATTAAGAGTCATTTTACAGTGCATCCGGACGATATGGACCGTCCGTCGGAGCAAAATCGACGGTGCAGATCCGATGCAATACACTGATGTCACGTGTATTATATCAGACCCCGAGGGGCATTTTCGGGAGAAAAAATATTTCGAACTGATCTGTTTTTCCCTCCCAAATATTTCGAGGGTATTCTCGGTACGAATTTGAGGGCTATTTTTGGTTCGATATTTATCCCGTTCGCTAGGGTTTATGCCTCGCCGCCGCTACGGTTTTGATCCTCGCCGGCAGGATCTAGCCGCTCGTCGCGGCCCCTCCCTCCCTCGTCGCCGGCAGGATCTAGCCGCTCGTCGCGGCCCCTCCCTCCCTCATCGCCGGCAAGATCTAGCCGCGCGTCGCGACCCTTCCCTTCCTCCACCCCAATTCCCTCGCGATCTCGCATCGCATTTTCAACGAACATGAGAGGAGGCCCACTTCCCTCCCCGCGGCGGCCGCCGACAAAGAGTCGGCGCCATCCCACCTCCCAGTTCTCCATGCGGGTGCCTATAGCCACAAGGTTATAGGCAACCTCTTTCCCACACCCCAATTGGTTGTTTGCGTCCTCTACATATCATTTCTCAGCCATGGCTGCAGCTTCTATCTGGCCATGCATCACGTCCGATGGCAAGGTGGTTGGGTATGGACCATGTTCTGCGGGACTAGATGAAGCCGGCCGCCGGCCTCGACGGCCAGCCCCATTCGTCCACCCCGACTGCTTGATCTACGAACGTTCAATCGTTGCATTCAACATGTATTCTTTCAATTTGGCTGATAGGTGAGATTTGGAGATCAATGGAGATGATAAGCTATTAATTTTGGAATGTACTATAAACAATTCATAGCTTATGTTGCTCAATATTTATGATGCTCGCTTCTTCTTGTGCAATTGCTGGACTGGGATCAACAGACTTGGCATGTGCTTTATATGAAAAATTAGATTCACATGGCATATCCACCTTTTCAAGATTGCTGTTAAGTCTTATAATGATGTTTTAGCCTTGTTAAAGGGAGAGTAATGGTCCTCGCAAAAAGCAGAGAGAAAGGGATGAGCATTCGATTCTTCCATATGTTGCATTTCATTCTTCCGTGTTTAGTTATGTCCAACATTTGTTACATGCACACACTTGACAAGGTTAATACAAGTAGTAATTTTTCCTCTGTTTTGTAGGGCTATGACAGAACATGCTATGTGATTCCCTGAGGCAGGATGGATGTACCATGTCCACAACACTGTGCTCCTGAAGGTGATCGCTTCAATTCAGCGTTGCAGCACCTGCAGAGGCCCCCTATGGTACGTGCTTTTACTCTTGTTATCCTATGCTCTATTTTTTTGGCTTTGCGGCCTGCCTACGAGACATACCTGGGATTGCGTGTTGAATCAGGCAGTATTTTTGACTTCTGTTGTGAGGTTATGCTCATGCTTTAATAAATTTTTCTCTCATATGAAAATAGACATATCATAATCCATTATTCTTCTAGGGTTGCCCCAGGCACCATTATTGTCACATGGTAGTAAAAAGCAAATATAGATTTCTACGAGATCCCGTAGAAACCAAATTTATTTCAAGCAAAATATAATAACCAATATTATTAAAGTTTTACAACTTGACTCATGTGCAATGGACTAATAACACGGCTAGGAAACCTTCTTCGGGACTAAAACCCAACCACACCTTACTCTATCGCTTTATGGCCAAGTGTACACTCCACATGTAAGAATGAACCACAATGCTGGACTAACTGCTTGCATCCTCGTCATCTTCAATCGCAGCTGCATCCGATTGCCTAGCATGGTACTGCCTGAACCTAGTCCCGTAGTTCATTTTGTTGTAGGGTGAATCGACAAGCACAACAGGTAGCTCTCTTCTGAATTTGTCGATGTAGGCCTACATGCGAGGATATGTTAGTATCGTTCCACATGTTTCAGAAAATGACAAAATTTTAGGTGTTACTTTACGTACTTCGTCATATTGCAACCTTAGTTTTACTCCCATAAATAATTCGATGTTCTTCATCATGTACAATGCACTACAAGAACTGCAACATTTTATGTTGTTAGATCAGCATTTCAGATATTAACAATCTAAAACAAAAACAAAAGCTAATATTGTTGACTAACGTCTCGTCGGATTTTGGCACATTAATATTCCGTACTAGCCATTGCGTCACGTTAATGTCTTCCCATGCATTGCTTTCAATCTCATTGACTCGCATCGCTGCTCTCAGATGTGCTTCCATCCCACGTACCTGCAAGCCCAATGGGATGAGAAGTTGCCTACGACTAATACTTACATACGATGTTAAATCCTTTCTTATAATTAAATATGTTGAAATTCTCACCATGTTATTTACTTCTTTGGGTACCATACAGTGGAAGAATCAAGAACCTAAATCTCCTTCCTTATGGGGTTTACGACCACAAGGAACCAGTGGGTGTATAAACTTTTCGTAGGTAGGAAAACCTGGAGTGCACAGATAATTAGATCAACGTGCATAGTAATAAAAAAATCTGTTCTACGTCAGCTTAATATACCATATCATGTTTCAGGTAGGTGGTTCCTTGTGTTGTTCCAGGAATGTCTGCCAAAGCGTCCTCGTAGCACTCCTCTATCCTACCATCCCTTTCGAGCTTAGTGACGCCGGCCACCCTCTCAATGTAAACCAGTTGGCCGTCCCTTGTGTCAATTGGTTGATCATTACGCATGAGCTGGATCGCAGCATCAACCACCTACAACAATAATCAAGTTAATTGTATTGTACAAAAATGAAACTTCATAAACAAATTTGTGAAATACTATCTTACTTCGTCACCCAACCATACGCCATCTTCAGATTCATCTTTATGGGTGAGGCATTGCAAATGCTTTGATAGCACGACAATGTCATCAACTAACACCATTTGTTTTTCACGATTTGTAGTGTTCATCAGTGACGCCACGAAATCCCGTCGAACCACGTCTAGCTGGTCCCTCTGGGTTTCAGGAACTTTTGACCTCTTTTTTAAGTTGCTAGAGCCGATTTTCCTCTTTTTACTGTTCGTGTCCTCGGAATCATTTGTACACTCTGATGGAGTCTTTTTTTCCTTTTTTTTCTTCTCAGTGTCGTACGAAGCATACTCGTCATCCTTAGATAATTGCAATACCACCCTTTTCTTTTCACCCCCATGATTTGGTGGCGTCGATCCAACCACACTTACTTGTTGCTGCTTTTCAAAGGATTCATCATGATTGTCATCATCTGTGAAGGCACGGGGCTCTTCAGGATCTCGCGATCCCGTAGCCTTCACAGAGTGCTGCTTACTCCGTCTGTTGAACGGATTCTGTCAGACGAAATAAACCGTGTGTTAGCCTTTAGCAGATTCTTGCTCAATTATAGGTAAAATGTGCATCACCTGGAAATCTTCAAGGCTTGTGGTGGCTTTGGAATGCATTTGGTTATCAAAACTAGGAGCTCCCTGGATATCATCCACCTCTTTCAAAAGCTTATGAATACCACTGAGATCCTGTTTGATATTTGCAGCAGCTCTTTCGAATGCTTCATCCTGTACGTGGAAGATCAAATGTTATTTCTGAAACGACAATGATTGTTTCATAATTAAGTTAACATGTGTACGTCAAAATCTTCATCAAGGTTCTTCATGGGGGGCTCCATGTCATCATTTTTTATTCCCTGCTTACAATCGTGCTTAGCATCGACCTCCGTGATATCCTTTTGTTTCCCCTGGTCAGAAGCGTGCTCGACATTCTCAACAGAGGCCTCCATTGGGTGTGAAGGTGCCCCGAGGTCAGATAGATGTATGTCGTCCACTCCTGGAAATATTCCATCGTGTTTTTTTAAAAAATACATGTTAGTCTGGGGTGTTCTGATAGTAAACTAAATTAGAAAAAAACTTGTACACGTAAATTTCCAATTATATAGACTAATCTCATAATTCTAGGCTTACCTTCAATTCTTTGATGAGGTCCTCCGTGAGCTTGCCATTTGTACGGGTACGCCTAAGGCACTCATCCATTTTCTTTTCAAGGGTGCACATCCTATGGTTTTGTTCTGTACCAGACTCCCGCACGAGGGAGGCAACTTCTTGCAAATCAGTCAATACACGTCCGACGAATACCTTAATCTGAGACTTTGAAACAGTTAGAATCATATAACTTCATACTAGTTGGAATGTTACGATATATATTTGTGCCTTATGTAACTCATTTACCTGAGCGCCAGTCTTCGGTTTGGCCAGCGTACCATCTCGTGCTGGAATGAAAGGCCTCATCAGGTCCTCAAAATACTGCAGTTTATTATTATATTTCCTTGTTCATGATAATCGTTTATTATCCATGCTAGAATTGTATTGATAGGAAACTCAGATACATGTGTGGATACATAAACAACACCATGTCCCTAGAAAGCCTCTAGTTGACTAGCTCGTTGATCAATAGATGGTTACGGTTTCCTGACCATGGCCATTGGATGTCGTTGATGACGGGATCACATCATTAGGAGAATGATGTGATGGACAAGACCCAATCCTAAGCATAGCACAAAGATCATGTAGTTCGTATGCTAAAGCTTTTCTAATGTCAAGTATCATTTCCTTAGACCATGAGATTGTGCAACTCCCGGATACCGTAGGAGTGCTTTGGGTGCGCCAAACGTCACAACGTAACTGGGTGACTATAAAGGTGCACTACGGGTATCTCCGAAAGTGTCTGTTGGGTTGGCACGAATCGAGACTAGGATTTGTCATTCCGTGTAAACAGAGAGGTATCTCTGGGCCCACTCGGTAGGACATCATCATAATGTGCACAATGTGATCAAGGAGTTTATCACGGGATGATGTGTTACGGAACAAGTAAAGAGACTTGCCGGTAACGAGATTGAACAAGGTATCGGGATACCGACGATCGAATCTCGGGCAAGTATCGTACCGCTAGACAAAGGGAATTGTATACGGGATTGATTAAGTCCTTGACATCGTGGTTCATCCGATGAGATCATCGTGGAACATGTGGGAGCCATGGGTATCCAGATCCCGCTATTGGTTATTGACCGGAGAGTCATCTCGGTCATGTCTGCATGTCTCCCAAACCCGTAGGGTCTACACACTTAAGGTTCGGTGACGCTAGGGTTATAGAGATATTAGTATGCGATAACACAAAAGTTGTTCGGAGTCCCGGATGAGATCCTGGATGTCACGAGGAGTTCCAGAATGGTCCGGAGGTAAAGAATTATATATAGGAAGTGCTATTTCGGCTATCAGGACAAATTTCGGGGTCACCGATATTGTACCGGGACCACCGGAAGGGTCCCGGGGTCCACCGGGTGGGGCCACCTGCCCCGGAGGGCCACATGGGCTGTAGGGGGTGCGCCTTGGCCTGTATGGGCCAAGGGCACCAGCCCCAAGAGGCCCATGCGCCAAGAGATAAGGGAAAGGAAGAGTCCTAAAGGGGGAAGGCACCTCCGAGGTGCCTTGGGGAGGATGGACTCCTCCCTGGCCGCACCCTTCCTTGGAGGAAGGGCCAAGGCTGCGCCCCCCCTCTCCCTTGGCCCTATATATAGTGAGGGGAAGGGAGGGCAGCAACACCTAAGCCCTGGCGCCTCCCTCTCCCTCCCATGACACATCTCCCTCCTCCCGCAGCGCTTGGCGAAGCCCTGTTAGAATCCCGCTACTTCCACCACCACGCCGTCGTGCTGCTGGATCTCCATCAACCTCTCCTTCCCCCCTTGCTGGATCAAGAAGGAGGAGACGTCGCTGCTCCGTACGTGTGTTGAACGCGGAGGTGCCGTCCGTTCGGCGCTAGGATCATCGGTGATTTGGATCACGACGAGTACGACTCCATCAACCCCGTTCTGTCTTGCTGGTTTGGGCGGCGCAGACGAATACAACTTATATATACCAACACAAAAATTGTGTTCTACGCTACTGCATGAGGTACAAGCATGCTAAGTTCCATGTATGTGCAAGTACTATCATGTGATTCAGCTTGGTTACGTTTGAACGGTCATCTAAGGTAACCTCCATTGCAAGGCACTTATC
This sequence comes from Triticum aestivum, assembly GCF_018294505.1. Classification (NCBI taxonomy): domain Eukaryota; kingdom Viridiplantae; phylum Streptophyta; class Magnoliopsida; order Poales; family Poaceae; genus Triticum; species Triticum aestivum. The sequence continues at coordinate 747,076,880 of NC_057800.1, forward strand.
TGAAATAAAATAAACATTGGAAAATAAAAAACTATCCAACCATGGTCTCCTCAACTCTAGGCGCTAATCATGGTCAGTAGTATGGAATTAAAACATGGGCCATCGATGCCTTCCATGACTCATGCGGAAGGAAAAAAAGAAGGCAAGCGCCCGCTGCACTAATTGGCATCGAGAAGACCATACGCTAAGATTTAGCCTAGAATTAATCAATGAACTGCCAATCTGGTAGGAAACAAATTCTAGCGCCCTCCCCTAACACCCCCAACTTAATTTGTTTAAAAACGTGCGGAGTTACATGAATATGCAAACAACGAGTGGGGGCGCAGCAAGAGATCATGCGAGGAAGATCGTGGCACGAAAAATAGCAGCGGCTGAGATCATGGGGAGTTACTAGAGGATCCATGTTTGGCTCCGTCGTTCGGTCTTGCTGGATTCCTGGGTTGCTCCGTCCGTCTGTCTTGCTGGTTTGGGCGGCGCAGAAGGACGAACTATGATCTATGAGGTTTCAAAGGATCCCTATTTATAGGGATCGTAACAACCCGGACATATATCTACGTATAGATTTCTTTGGTTGGAGGAAATTAAGGGAGGGAACCCACCTGGTTGAATATTAGGGGGGGGGGGGCGTGGTGACTTTAGCAAAGGTAAGTTATGGTTTTTAAAAAACCAAGGTAAGTTGCGTAACAACACGTAGGTCTCCTGAGAATCACCATCATCAAAAAGATATCGTTCCCGTTTCTTTGAAAATCAGCCAAAATATTTCAGCCTCACTGAATTTTGGCCAAAATATTTCGACACTCGCTGAAATTTTTTCTGAAACTATTTTTTAAATATGCCAGCTATTTTGAAACTATTTTGAAAACATGACTATTTTAATAAATTTTGAAATTTTTTTGAAGACATTTTTTGCTTAGTCTGAATAATTTTCAAATTTTAAATAGAGAAGCCAACTTGAAAAAAAGGAAAACGAAAAAGAAATGAAAAATAAAAAATAAAAAAGGCAAAAGTAAGAAAATAAAAAGGAAATAAAAACTAAAATAAAAAGAAAATGAAAGAAAAAGATAAAAAATAAACAAAAGATAAGAAAATAAAGGGAGCGGGCAAGAAGTTCTATTTCTTTTAGGGTTGTTCGGGGAAGAAAGTTAGGAAAACCCTATTCGCGGCCAGCGGCCCCAAAGTTTAGGGCAATCACATAGAGCAGCCGAGCGAGCGACTCACATGGGTCGTCCCACTTACAGATATACACTGTTCATGTTTTTCCTATTTTGCTTCTTTTTTTCGGCTTTATATTATTTTTTCCTTTACTTTTCTTCCATGCTTATTTTTCGTTTTTTCTGTTTCGTTTCTTTTTCTATTTCTTTTTTTCAAGTTTGTTTTCTTTTTTCAACATGTGTCCAGAAATTTAATAAAAATCAAAACACATGATAATTTTCGTGTTTCCAAATTTTGTTAAAAATGTACAAAATTCAAAAAAACATAGATTTTCAAAGATTGTTCTTATTTTCAAAATTTTCTCAGAATTAATTTTTCCTTCCAAAATTTCAAAAAATATTTTAATTTCCAAATTTTGTTCGTGTTTTCAAAAATTGTTCGGAATCTTATTTTTTGTTCTGAAAATTTGATCATCTTGTTCGTGTTTTCAAAAGTTTCTAGTTCAAATTATTTTTGGAATGTTAATTTTTGTTCTCATTGTCTCAAAACTACTAATATTTATTTTTGGAATCTTATTTTTTCGAATATTACTTTAGAATGTGTTCCAATATTATTTTTAGTAATATTTATGTGAACTGCAAAATTTATTTAGAACTTCAGAAAAGATGTGTTTTATTTTTATTTTTCTTTTTCAAAGGAAATTCGTATTTTACAAATTCCGTTTATTTTTAGAGAAAATGTTCCTGTTTTCAAATTTGTTTATAAATTCCGAAAAAGTATTTCAAATTTATTCCCTTCATTTCTCAAAATGTTCGGTAATTCAAAACATGTTCTCCTTTTCAAATTTTGTTCACGAACAAAAACTGTTTGTTCTAAAAAAAGTTTCCTGTTTCAAATACTTGTTCGCAAATTCATGAAAAATATTCACATGTTTAAATTTTGTTCATCAATTATTATTTTGGGAGTATTTGAAAAACTATATTCCTGTTTCCAAAAAAATTCACAAGAAAAAATGTTCTAGAATTTCAAAAATTCTTCCCGTCTTCGCAATGTTGTTTACACATTAAAAAAATATTTTCATTTCAAGTTTATTTACATATTTAGAAAAATGTTAATGTTTAAAAAATTCACAAATTCCAGAACTATTTTCGTTTTAAAAATTTCTTCACGTATTTAAAATATGTCCATGTTTCAAATTTTGTTCACAAATTCAAAAACTATTTTCATTTTGAAAATTTCTTCACAAATTTAAAAAACGTTCATGTTTCAAATGTTGTTCAAAAAATTGATAAGTGTTAACATGTTTAAATTTTTGTCACAAATTCTAAAATATCTGGGAATTTCAAACTATGCTCCTCTTTTCCAAATTGTTCACATATACTAAAAATTTAGAAAAAAAAAATCATATTTTCGTAATTACTTTGTAAATTTATAAAGTGCTCTAGTTTTGTAAGGATGGTTTAATTTTGGAAAAAAATTCACTTTTTCAATTGTTTTATTGTTTTTGACAAACATTGAGTCTACAAAAAGTAGTTCATAATTTCAAATATAATCTTGTATTAATATTTTTGTGCCTATTTCTTTTTATTTTCCAAATAATGTTTCCTTTCAAAAAATCACACCCGAAATTTCAAAACAAGTTTTAATTCAGCAAGGATTATAGTTGATATATACTGGGCAGCCGTTGTGCATACTAAACCTGTGTTACCAAAGTGGTTATGTACTCGCCCAAAATTTTTATTTTTGTCGAATTTGATGAACTGTTTTTTTTCACGGCTGTCTATAATTTTTGTAATACTCGTGCAGTGAATCTTATAGATTGGCTCGCCTGTCGCACTGGCTAGCGCATCGCGGGCAGCTATTGCAGGTTGTGAGTTAGAATCCTTGGTAACGCTCTTTTTTTCATTCCGTGAAGGACAACGAATAGGCCGGCTCAGGTGACTCATCTCCTGTGCGAAACTGCGCCTCGTTGCTGCAGTAAGCAGCACATAGGAGGCACCAGAAAGTTAACCAGCTGGCCGCACTGTGTGTATAACGATGGAATTGGGCCGGGCCATGTCTTGCTTGCATCACAGTCTTTGCAAATTACCGACAGTTCTCCGCAGCGCGAGCGGCAATGCTCGCCTACTGTGACACCGTTCATGGCCGGCCCATTGCAGTCTGTTGGTTTCTCTAATCTTCACACAATTTATCAAAATATTCTTACGTTAAAATATCATACCATAAAACAATGTTCAAATGTGAAAAGCAATTCGTGAATTTTAAAAAATAGTTTTATCATTCAAAAATGTTCATGACATTTTAAATTGATTTTATCATGTATTTTAAAAAATGATGATGATGTATGAAAAACATATTCATATTTGATTTAAAAACTATTTTTTGGCGTATATAAAATTATTTCAAATTCTTAAAGAATGTTCAAAATTATTTATAAAAATGTCAAATATTTATTTTAAAAATGCACACTGTGTATTTGAAATTAATCATCATGTATATAGAACATGTTCATAACACATTAAAATTGCTTTCACGTTTCAAAATAGTTCATGAAATATTTTAGAAATATTCAATGTATGTAAAATTGTATTTTTCATCTAATTACAAAAACATTAATGTGCATTTAACAATTGTTCATGCATTCTATTGTTCATTGTTTTTTGATATAGCTCAACATTCATTCCAGGTGGTAAATGTTCCTGTTTTCATATAAATGTCCATCCTGTTTTTGATAATATTTAGCGTGTATCTTAAAAATGTTCAACATATATATGAATTTTGTTTCGACATTTATTGAAAGAGTGAGATGTATTTGAAAACCAAAAACACAAAACTGTTAAAAACCCATAAATGACTTTAAGAAAAGAAAACACCGATTCTAACCTTCCCAAAACCAAAAGGAACTGTACTTAGAAGCTTGCAAAATTAATTCTATCGGGTTCACACATCAAACGGATTATCGAAGCGATGCGATACTATGTACTGGAATAAGGGAAATATAGTATTGTCACTAATTTTTAGAAACTTTATGGCCGCCTATTTCCAAATCATAGTGATCCGAAATGGGCGATGCCATGTACCAGGTTTTGGAAGCATCCACCAGTTTTAGGATGCTTCCAGTTGGCTTTTTCGATATCAGTTTCATGCGTTATTTGTTCAATTTTTCATTTTTACTATTTCAGGTGGTTATTTTTGTTCGACCGTATTTTTCGTTTTTACTTTGATTTTAACTCCATTACTTTTTTTAATAATTTCGTGAACATTGTTAAAATTCACAAAAATTTCTTTGAAATCGGTAATAATTTTTGAATTCATAAATACTCCCGCCGTTACTTTTTTTACTTTGCGTATAAATTTTTTTTGAAGTCAAACTACATAAAGCTTGACCAAGTTTATCTTAAAAAAATATCAACATATACAATACAAAAAATCTATACGATGAAAATTAATTTCATGATGCATCTAATGATATTGATTTTATAGTGTGAATGTTGGCATTTTTTTTCTTATATAGTTGGTCAAACTTTACGAAGTTTGACTTTAGAATTTTTTTAAATGCAGACTAAAAGGAACGGAGGGAGTACTTTGTCAAATTTGTTAATATTTTGAAATTAGCAAACATTCTTTTCAATTCACTGACATCCTTTTTTTATTAGGGAATGTGTTTTTAAGTCCATGAAGTTATAGAAATTTCTTAACAATTTTTTAAATTGGTTTTCAAATGGATGAATATTTCTTATATTCACGAAAACTTTTAACTCATAAAGAAATTTAAATCCTTTAACATATTTTATAGCGACACAGAGCTACTCTTTCCATGAGGTGGACCGGTTTCCTTGTTTTTTTCGGGGTGAACCAGTTTTCTGGTGTACTGGAGGAAGCCGTTCTTTACGTTCATCCATTAATATGGAACATGTACACCTACCGAACTGAAGCGAACACTATGTCTCCAAATGGGCCGGTGCACCCTCGAGTACTCTCACGCTGCTATACGGAGAATTCCCCTCTTAAAGCAGGCAATAGGACTGACGCCTATTATTTCTTGCATTCTCTATCTATTTGTACGCAAATCTCACATAAGAATGGGATATTGGCCAAAACATGAGGGCCTTCATGGACCACGCCACTATAGAGATTTTTTCCCATTGGTTTGCCTATGAAAAAACTGATTGCTTCTACAGATTTGAAAAGTTATTGCGTCATATAAAATGATTTATTTTATATAGTGAAGTTTTACAAGGTGAATATTTATTAATATTTGAGAATGATAGTTGAAAAACATGAACATTATCAAAATATACTCAATATTTTTTTGGAAAGATATTTGTAACTTGTGTTTGCATTTTTTTGGAAAGATATTTGTAACTTGTGAACATTTGGTGAAAACAAAAAACCTAAAAAGGAACAAAAGGGGGAAACAATACTAAAACCAGTAAAATTGATAAAAGAAATAAAAATACAACCCTCAAGTGTCGCTCAGTTTCTTCGCTACGCTGCTCATGCGCTGGGATGGCTATTATTCACCTACAACTAGCCTAGATTGGTAGCAGACCATGCGTCCCTAGCCCTAGTACTCACTGCCAAACTTGCCCCCCACGCTGCTGCATCGGTCCCCTACTCTTCCCCGCCTAGCGACCTGCCGATGAAGAGGGGAGTGACGTCCCACCCGTCTGTTTGATTTTCTATCCTTTGGTTTTATATTCCCTGGTGACAATGATGTGCTGGTGGCGGCGATGGCGTGTTGGAATAAGATCTCTTCGTCTCTCCCCACCTTGACGTCATCGAATCCAAAGCCGACGACGGGCCTGTGAGAGTTTGTGTCCCTGGATCTGTGGGCTCACTTCAGATCTCAATAGTTGATGTGTGGTTCCTTTGCAAGATGGTTATGCTCTTCTTCCTTCCCAATGGTTGCGGGCGACCGTTTTTTTCTACACAAACGCAGATCTCGTAGATCCAAGGACTTTGTCATCATGATCAAGGTGCATTCATCGGTTTTAGATACCGGGCAGCTCGGGTAGCTCGAGCGGGTTAAAATACCTCAAAGAGGATCCCCTTGGTGGAGTCTTCATCTTGGCACAGATGGTTCCTTGCAGCAGCGATGCTCTTCTCGATGTGGAGCGTTCTCGTCAATGGCAACAGTCGGTGTTAGGGGTTGTTGTTTTTCTATCCTACAAAGTTTATTATGTAAAATTCTAGTTCTACCGTTCTTATCTGAATAAAGCCGTTTGTGTTTAAAAATATGTTTTCTATTTTATTTTGAGAGATGGCGCACCACACGCATGCATATGTTCTAAGCACTAGTCAAAGAAACATGTGCATGAACAATTTTTCTTCATGAAAAGTTTAAAGAACTTAGAAAAGGTTGTGCATAGCCTGTGGAGATTTAGAGAAATAGAGAAGAGGGCACATATTGTTGTTGTTTCCCTTTATTTGCACACTTTTCCTTCTCCATGGCGAATGCTGACGTGGCTGAGAGTGCTACCTATGCTAGCAACAGTTTCCAACAAATTAGTTTGCATACTCTTATTAGCTAAGTTTTATAGCTAATTTTCCACCACATAATTAATTTATCATCCGGGCCTCCATACAGAGTTAAATGGTACTAGCAATTTGTTAGGCCTACATATATTTTTTGTTTGAACTCTAGCAAGTCATATTACTCACTCTGATTTGAGACAACCACTTCTTTGGAACAGTCCCGTGTTTTCATTTTTAGTAGGAACCAAGGTGTCGTGTCATTCTTGTCATGTGTTTTTTTTCTTTCTAATACCATGTTTACATAATATTGTGTTCCAAAGATTCCATAAAATGTGTTATATGTCAAAGCAATTTGAACTTCAATCTTGAAATCTGCATGTCATCTCTACTCCTAATAGAGCAGTTGGTAGTCTCGCTTCCAGGTTTTTTTTCGTCCCACCACTTTCGTCCGGTTTTTTTCCGTAGGTTAACCGTCGTAGATTTTTTCGATGATGATTTCTTATTCACCGGTTTATTTACCCCTCAGCTCTTTCCTTGCAAATCAGGACTTTCCAAACGTGCACGCAATCACGGATCTAAATTTACTAACTTATCCAAATCAACCGATACCTTTCATTATTGCAAATTTCTTTAGAAAACAAATAATAGATTTTAAGGAAACAAATAAAAGATTTTAAAGACACATCATACTTTACTAATAATCACTAAAAATCAAATCTAAATTAATTAACCTTACCTTAAATCACTCAATCACTTTAATTAGAAAACATTTTCTTTCCTAACTGCACCTCGCCTAGTGTGCACATAACAATCCGAAGTAATTAGAGTCACATGATTGAATCCATTTATTTAGAGCGACATGATTGCGTTCCGGGATGGAGGCCATGATTTCGTCGAGGTCGTTGCTGCCTCCTACACTCAGGGTGTGTCGCCGAGATCGAGGCGAGCATGAGGAGCTGTGGCCACCGCCATGGTCACCTCATCGCAGGGGATGGAGCACGCCGTCGCCCTATAGCTTGTGGAGATCAGCACTTTCCAAACGTGCACGCAATCACGGATTTAAATTTACTAACTTATCCAAATCAACCGATATCTTCCATTATTGCAAATTTCTTTAGGAAACAAATAGTATATTTTAAGGAAACAAATAAAAGATTTTAAAGACGCATCGTACTTTACTAACAATCACTAAAAATCAAATCTAAATTAATTAACCTTACCTTAAATCACTCAATCACTTTAATTAGAGAACATTTTCTTTCCTAACTGCACCCCGCTTAGTGTGCACATAACAATCCGAAGTAATTAGAGTCACATGATTGAATCCATTTATTTAGAGCGACATGATTGCGTTCCAGGATGGAAGCCATGATTTCGTCGAGGTCGTTGCTGCCTCCTACACTCAGGGTGTGTCGCCAAGATCGAGGCGAGCATGAGGAGCTGTGGCCACCGCCATGGTCACCCCATCGCAGGGGATGGAGCACGCCGTCGGCCTACAGCTTGTGGAGATCATTGTTGCTCTTCAGGTCGCGTGGTGACCGGATCTTGCCGATGTGTCCCTCCCCGACGACCTCCTCTTCGCCCGGTTGGCCGGCATGGCTCGCCACTACTGCCCTCAACTTCTCTGCCTCGAGCTCGACGGTCAGCCACCATGGATCCCCCAGCTGGAGGGTCACGTGAACCAGCCGTCCTCCCATGCTGCAGCGGCGAGAAGGTGACATGGCTCTCCGTACACGAAGAGTGGAGTGTGGAGTTCGGTCAAGTACTTATATACTTGGCCTCTACTGCTGATCCATGTACATGGAGAAGAACAGACAACCGCTCATTCATGCTTCGTTCCACTCCTTTGCGCTACATTACTGGAGGTGACATTTTCCTATCTCTCTATGTTGTAACAAGCCTGTTGCCTGCGTAGTTAATGGATTTTTTATTTAAATTTATCGCTGCTTAGTGCTTTGTTGCAATTGTTCACGTAAGATTCTTATATATAATCTGAGCGTATGTAGGCATACTTAGCTTTGCTATTCCATTTTTTTTGGCGCATAGAAATAAGAGTATTGTCCAGGTTAGGTATTAAATTGAGTATGGTATTTGGATTGCTATCAGAATGTCTTTTCTATGCATGTGATTTCTCACATCTGGTTATAATATTTGTGAAGACATGCATTGCACGTGCACTTGGAAGCGGGCCCGTGGCCCGCGCTGGACGGCGCCGACGCCGACCGGAGCCACCTCGTTCGCGTATTCTTGGAGCTGTGGCTGGTCGATTTACATGAAATTAATTCCCTCAGTTCTGGTGGCAAATATAATACACATAATCCATATTGTTATGCACTAGCGTGTATGTGTGAAATAGATGGATTATGGTCCCGTACCCAATAAGATGGATATGTGTGTGTGTTAGAGAGAGAGGGAGAGGGGGATAGAGAGTGAGGAAGACGGAGGGAGAGTGTGTGTCTGTGTGTGTGTGAGGATTTGATGGTAAAAAAAGGCCGCCAATGTCGTAATATTGAACTCTTAAAGTTAATGTGGCCCCGTTGCAACGCACGGGCGTTCTTCTAGTATATACATAAAGAACAAGTGACAGCGAGATCTCTAGTGTTTGTGTTGGATGTACAACTTAGTATTGCATGGGAAGGGACTAACATTGTATTTGACCACTCAAGTGTTAGCTAAGGTTATTTGTATCCTTGTACTCTATAATTTAAAAGTTGGATGATTTGACCGCTGACCTAGTGAAATTTGTATGACCAGTGATGTGGCGGTGGTTTTATGCACGAACCAATCGGTACAAAAACAAGTTTAAAATAAACATACATTCGTTACTAAACAATTTTTTGAATTTCTGGACAAAACAAAAGGGGAATAAATATATAAGTTTTAACAAAAATCATAAAGTTGTGGATAACTCATAAATAAATTATGGACATTCATGAGTAGTCTTTGGTAATACTATTGAAGTTTATTTTAAACAATTATTGGTTTTTTATCTTGTATTACTTTGGCTTTTCCAAATTTTCGTAATTGTACTATAAATTTGCAGGTAAAATATAATTTTAATAATTTTTATTGATTTCCATGTTGTCATGATTGCTATGCATGCAGATTCGCTGCCATGTTAGAAACCATACTCTTGACTACGGTCAAGGATATAATGTACTATGTATCAGAAGTTTAGGGTCAAACTTGTCTAATTTCAAAATCTAGGAGGCAAAACTACAATCGGTAGTTAAATAAGTCTGGTGGGCGACGGAATTTTCATCCACTTTTATAACAAGGTAGAAGTTTCTCACAAACCTGAGCTAGTTGGCAACCTTCAACAATCGACCCCGTTTGGAATTCCATGGCTAATACGTGTAACAGTGTTCCTGGTTGTGTGCATTCTCGGGTGGACAGAGCAAATTAAGAGCTCATATTTTATTACTCGAGGGCAGATCATTGGGGTGAACAAATAAGTGTTTAATTGAAGTCACGTGGTTTGCAAGTACCACTGTATGTAGCCGGACATATACGTACTCTTGTTATCTTCAAATCCATCCATGACATGAAATAGTCACTGTGAATACGAGATGACGACTAAATTTCTCTCGCATTAATTTTTCTTTTGTGTTAATAGTTAAAAAACTAATACAGTGTTCTTGGTTGTGTGCTTGGGCGGTGCAGAGAGCAAATTAAGACCTCCTATTTTATTACTCGAGGGATGATCATTGGTGTGAATATACAAGTGTTTAATTAAAGCCAGGTGGTTTGCAAGTACCACTGTTGAATTGTACCATGAGAGTTGCGGGATGTATGTAGCTGGATATATACGTACTCTTCTCATCTTCATATACATCGATGATATGAAATAGTCACCGTGAATATGACATGACAACTAAATTTCTCTCGCATTATTATTTTTGCATGTTAATAGTTCAAAACTAATGCACGTGCATATATAGCATCAATCACCTTCCAGAATATAATATATCAATTCCTAATTATTTATTGATGTTTGTCAGGTTGACATGGTTGCTACGTGTGCAAAATATCCACCATGTTTTCTTTTGAAACTGGGGAGGGCTAGGGGGCTCCCCACCTGAAAAATATAAATATTCAATTTTTTGAAGTAGCAAAACAAGCATATAGTTCATACTACAAGAGATTCAGAAAGCACCCACTCAAGGAGAGGCAAGATAGTCTCGCCATAACATGGCACTGGATTTAAGCTCGGCATGTTAGAGATATATTTTCTTTACATGTATTTGGTAGTCCATCTCCTAGTTTATCTCTAGGAGAGGCTTCTTATCCTTCAAGTCTGTACTCCTATATATACTAGCCCGTGAGGCTCAATACAATGTCCATCATATTCCGCCAATCCTTCTTCCTCTATTGTTCTACTCTCTCCATCCGGAGTTACTTATCGCATGAATGGATGTATCTAGATATATTTTAGTACTACATATGTCCATTTCCGCGACAAGTAATTTGGGACGAAGGGAGTACATGTTATCAGACTAACCCCGGTCCAAAATCCTAGCCGCCGCCGCTTCAATAACGCGCCGCCCCCGGGGCGGTCGATCTCCATGATCGCCATTGGTGGTCGTGCTTCTGATCGCTAGATCGGTTTTCTCTCTCCGCCAGTGACTTGGTCGGTCTAATTTTTTGGTTCACCGATCATAGATCGTATTGCGTCGCCCACCGCCCGTCATCCTCACAAGCCTCTACTCTGACATCTACATTGACTCTACACCGGCCAATTCATCATCAACAGTGTGACAAGGCTGGACGCGCCACACAAGGGACGCCTTCATGCGTAACTACCGGACGCTGTCGTCCGCATGGTCTCCATCGTCGGTCCGTCTTTGTGGTCATCGCCCGGGACATCACCGACAACATTGCATTCGTCCATGCCACGACGCGTACAACGCCACCATCGGTCCGATCAACCAACCCCGCTCATGTCTTTGCCAAGCACGTCCTTGAGCACGCGCCTACCACCGATCAAGTATCAGGCTGCCACCGCGTCGCCCCCTTTGGCCGCAACGTCACCGACCATGTTTCATGCTACGGGCTTCCAATGCACCTTCCTTGACGGGGACGTTGCTGCCAGTCTCAGCCGCTGGACCGACTCGCGCCCTATAGTTCCGCCACCCCCTCTCGGGCCGGAAGGACCCTGCATGCGGCCCTCTTCGCCGTCCTTGCACACCGACGTTCCCGGCTCCCACAACGCCACCTCCAATGGCGCACGTCGCCACCGTCCGCGCATGGTCTTTGTCACTCCGTCGGGTTCTTCCTCGCCTAGTTTGAGTACCGCCGCCGCACTTCTACAGGTAACATGCATGACAACTTCTCGCCCCCATAGGTCCCGCCGCCGACGTCTTCACTAGTCTAGGCATCGAACATGACCACTTCAGGTCGCCGTTGGTTTCGCCACCTTCTACGTCTTCATCCTCCATGAGTTTGTCGCCAACGTCATCTCGTCCTTGACTACTTCGTCTACTCTAACAACCGCTACTACACAGACACTTTCTTTTTCGTCACTCTGTGCCTCACAACCATCACGGAGGCCTCTCTGCCTGTACCTAGGACAATGGCGCACAATTCATGATGGTCCCTTCCTTCGCACGCCCGGTAGTGGCACATCAGCAAATTTGATAGTAATTGCATGGAACAACTAGTAAACCTGATGCATATGTAGTAAAACTGCTATGCACTTCAAAGTAATATCTCTAGTGATTAGGGCAAAAATGATAATTAGTAAGTTATATCTTAAAAGTTTGTACAGATCGTGAGAGGAAAATTTACTTCCAGTGATTGACTATTACTATAAAGAAGCTGCTTTTACTAAGTATTACCTATTTTTTACTATAAAGTAATTGGCTTACTATATACTGCATGGTTTTTACTATCAAGCTGTTAATATGTATTGAGGGCTCACTAGTAAACAACCTATTTATTTATAGTAATTGTGTACAGTGTTGTGAAAACCTATCTCCTTTTGGTTGGTCATAGTATTTCCTGGCATGCGCACAAAGCTACCCCACATTGCATTACTAACCAAGTGTAATTTGTAGCCCTCGATAGTAATCAAGCTATATGTACTAGATGCACATGTCCATGAATCCATGATAGTTAATACTAAAAGTCTACATTTTTTGTAGGAAAAACATTGTCGTGCATATACACCCTATGTAGAATAGTCATCTATGTGCATAGTAACAAACTAGCATGCAGCCAGTACCATTTTAATTGTGTTACTATGTTCACTAGAAATTTTACTAGTGGGGTCATTAGGCAGAGCAGGAGATTCGTGCATGCAACCGCTACTCTTCTTATAGTTGTATTACTATGTTTATCATAGATTTTACTAGCATAGTTAGACAGGACGGGGGCTCATGCATGCATCCAGTAAGCATTTTACTAGACTAGCTAGTCAACGTGTACGTGCAATGCACGTTAATATGAAAGTATATTAACTACATGCAGATATTAAGTAAGATATTATTTGCGTGTTATTATGTGATTAGCATTATTTTTGACATGAAATTAACTACACGTTGAACGTGTTGAGAGCTCGACATTGAAGCAGTCTAGGTCGTTGGATTGACATGATTTGATGACCGAGATTAATTGAATCTGCCCCTTTGGGTCTTTTTATATTGGTATAGATAAGTAGTGGTTGTTATGAACGAATGAAGAATATGGTGGATGGTACGTGGATTGGTTGGTTCGGTGGCAGCATGATAAGACCGGAGCGCATGATAAGGCATAATGCGCTCACGCGTATATATATAACTAGGTAATTTCCCCGTGCGTTGCTGCGGGAATATATAAAGATTAGTTACATATGACTTATATATTTAGGAAAAGATCTAAATCAAAAGCTCTGAATTTTAACATATAAATATTCTGTACTTGCATTCTATGTAAATCATGGCATTTCACAACAAAAATAAACATATTGGAATGGTTTGCATGGGCTGGAAAAAATGTGAGTGTATGATGAAGTGGGGATACTTGCATGTTGAGAGAATTAGTGATAATGGAATAAGGTTTGCATGGGCTGGAAAATATTGTTAGTGGATGTTGACGTGGCACACTTGGTGAGGTGGATGGCTTGGATGTTGAGAGAATTAGAAGTAGTGGGGATCAACTATTTATGTATTATAGATTTGAAAATCTAAGAGACAAATTAAACTACCTTTTCATCATATTTTCAACTTTTATTTCTCACCACGTAATCCACATGGTAACCAATTAAAATATAACCACCAGTTGAGGTAGTTGTGTTTGGCAGTGAGTTTTTTTCTCTCCAATTTCAAATCGAGATAGAAAGTGACGTGCAATTGAGTCTGATTCCTTGTTCAATATGCACGACAGTGTTCTTGGTTGCGTGCATGCTCGTGTGCAGAGACCTCTTCTTCTGTTACTCGAGGGTTGATTGTCCACGTGAAGAAATAAGTGTTTATTTGAAGCCAGGTGGTTTGCAAGTGTCATTGTTCGTCCATGCCATGACAGTTGCAGGTACTGTACATGCCCGGACATGTAGGTACTGAAGCATGCGTACGTTAGTGACTTCTTGCATTCTTCAGAGCGGTCCATGACATGAAACAGTCACCATGAATAAGAGACAAAAATTAGTTTTCTCTTTCTTCAATTTTCTTTGCGTTAACGTTTAACCAACTAATGCACGTGGACATATCACATCGATCACCTTCCATCATACAATATATTACTATATGTACGTACTTCTTGACAGCTGGAGTACTACACAGTACAGACTACACAAATGTCCCTCAAAAAAATGTCCACTCAGGGTTGTTTCTCAAGTTAGTTATCGTGTTAAACTCTTAGGAAAAGTAAACTTATTTATAATGCAAAACATAAAAGTTATTATGTGCCCCATATATGTGATTGAAATAAGGAACATGCACCTGACTTAGTTTAAGCTGTTGAAGAATCATATATCAGGGGAACTCCAACGGGAATCTCCAAACGAACGGCACCAAATGTTGGTAGACACGCCTGGACATGTTCATGGACAACAGGCAGGTGCCGGCCATCCAACCATAGTCACAAAATCCGGAGAGCGGGCTATGACTAACAGTGGGACAAGAGGACCAAGTGAAATAAAAGGTGAGCACATGGTTTGGGGGAAGATCTGGTCCAACTAACAGTGGATCAGGTGAACCAAACCTCCCCCCCCCCCCCCCCTCCACTTAGCTGATAGTTTGGGGATTGGAGTTGCCCTCAGGAGATCTTAAAAGTATGAAGAAAGGAAGAAGAAAAGTGAAGGCATTTAGAAGTCTACAAATATGAAAAAAAAGAAGACAGAGCTTAGGTTGGAGTTTGCCCTATATATACGCCCTTTGGTTGATATTGAGTCCATTTGTAGACTTGCGTTGCAAAAGGAGTTTTACCAAAACTGAAGAAAAAAATAAGTTGGGTCACTGTCCATGCTTGTAGTATCTAGTGTTTGGCGCCTCGTACATTATGTACTAAATCGTGCTCATTTAGGACTCAGGACATTAATTGATAATCACAACATGTCACCAGGAAATTGCACCGCCCTAACATGTTGATCGGCCAGATTTCTCCATCCTCTTATAATCAGGTATTCTTTGGCAATTGAAATACCTTACCATACTAGAAAAGTAATGCCAAATTAGGTTGTGTTACGTAGGTTATGCTCATAGCTAAAAATAAGATCCATTTAAGGATGGAGTGAGTAATTATAAGCAGGAATTTCTGATTCGAACATGTAGTTATTAAACATTGGGAAGAACATATATGTGGAGTACTACGAAAATAAGTACATGCTTCATTTTGATTCCCAGACTAAAAATGTTATGATGGAGACATCTTACCTAATAAGGGCACTTAATTAGTTCTGTGTACGTAGCACATGCAAGAGTTACGAGTAAATTGCAAAAAACCATTACAATTGTAGACCCTAACTAAAAAAACCACAACCATTTGTTTTTTTTTGCAAAAACCACCCGACATTCAGTAATCCTTTTGCAAAAAACACTAATTGATCAATAAGCAGCTTTTAACGCAGAATCTGACAGATGGGACCCAGTTGTAAATGCTGACGTGGTGGTCAAATGTCACACCGTTAGCCTATACTGTGAAGTGGATAGGGGCTCTGACTCACGCGGCAGCGCGGTCTGCCCGCACACGCGCCCGCCGGTGCAGCAGGGTCCCCCGAGCCCACCGCCCGAGCCCTGCGCCTCGGTCGGACATGGCGCACCGCCCGCCGCTGCAGCTCCTGCCCGACATGGACGCCGCTCCGGACGATGCTCGGCTCGTCGAAAGCCAACCAGCGCCGGCACTGGACCGCGGAGTTCTTATGCTGCTTCATCTCGTGCAAGGTGTGCACGTGCACCGCCTACATGCTCAAATGGATTAGCAGGAGCCCGGCGCCTCCTTTCCGCCATGGTCGAGCTCCCAGAGGCCCTTCTCTGTCTCCTTGCATTTGATCGAACACCTAGCAGGCAGCGTGGCAAGAGGCGGCCGCGCCGCCGGGGTAGTGCGCCACTGGGTCTTCAGGGTTCTTAACAATGTCCACGGCCACTCCATGCTCCTGTTCCTCTCACGGGCATCGCCGTGCTGGCTGCATACTTCGGCTGAGCTGTCACCGCCGTGTGGTGGCCACTACCGCGCCGCCTCTGCGTCCGAGCCGCCGTGCAGGCCCGAGACCTCGGCTCACGCCCTGGCCATCGTGCTGCTCCGGGCCGCTGGCCCGCTGCACGTGTCCGAGCGCCGGGCTCGGTGTTGGCCATGCGCATGCAGCGCCATCCGAACTAGCTGGCGCACGGGTGCTTCCGGAGGTGGCCAGGTCGTTCAATCCATCCGCCAGTACATGTACATAGCTGGCTAGCCTCCGTATGAATCAATAAAGCAGCTTGTTGTACACCTGTACGTGCGTATGTATTCGCGCGCAAACGACGACGGGTTCCGGCGTTGATGAGGCTCACCTCGACGGCTTCGCTCCACGGCTTGGTGCTCGTCGTCTCCAAGCTCCCGATCTTGCCCAGCTCGGTGCGGCACCCGAGGAACATCCTGGAGACGCGAGGAAGCAAAGAACGTGCTCCGGCGCTAACCGGAGCTGGAGATCGTGCGGCATAAGATTCACCGGCTTTGACCTCCGACCGAGCCATGGACACAGCTATGAGCTTGCGGACGCGCACGGAAAGAGGAGAGGATGAGGAAAAAAGGGTGACGGGCAGCGGGCGCAAGGAGCAGAGGTGACGGGCCTGCCGGTGGGACCTACTCGTCAGCTTTTCAATCAAATTTCTCTAACTGACCTATCAGTGTTTTCTGCAAACTGTCAGCACAATAATAGTGAGTTTTTGCACACACAAAAAAAACAAATGATGGTGGTTTTTTGATTTAGGGTCCACAATTGTGATGGTTTTTTTTTTGCAATTTACTCAAGAGTAGATGTGAGCTACGTACTCATTGCGTGTACATTTGGATTGATGCAACTTTGTGTTGTAGAAAAACACATGCTTAATTAGGTGTCCATTCAAGTATGTTTACGATGAGAGACTTGTCTGTTTTTTTTTTTTTTGACAAACTTCGAGGACAAAGTGTTCCTACATTTCATATAGGTAGGGAAATTTGCCTGATTTACAAGGAAAACTAGACCAAAAAAAGGTACAAAGAAAACACTTAAAAATACAAACTAGAGCTTGGGGACAGGATTCCAGACTAGGTGAAGAAGAAGAATAGGAATACCAGAGAACGTTGACTATAAGCCTGATATGAGAGCGCCGAGGCCCAACTAGTTGCATGTATGTGTAATGTACTACATTTATTCATATACCATGATATCAAACGAAACATATAGATAAATTCTGCGTATTCCTCTGCCACTTTAGATAGAGTACACTGGTTCTGATCATTACTCTGAACCACGACAAAAAGAGATACTACCCTACCTTAATTTATACTAGCACAAATGCCCGTGCGTTACAATGGGAGAAAATACTGGTTCTTACGACTCAAAATTGGCCAGGTCGAACATAGTCTAGCTGTGTTCTAGTGCTCCAAATCTTCTACTGGAAACTTTCATTTCCACTGGCGTTGATGCTCACACAACCATAGTTGTCTGACTTCATCGCTAGGGCTGCTTTGTTATGAGCAAACAGCTAGATATTTACTTGTTTTAACACAAAATTTAAGTAAAATAAGCACAATCCATAATAGCACATTCTCTAGAAAAAACTAATTATGCATAAGAGCACAAGCTTGCTGCCCAATAACGCAATCTCCAAGAAAAATAGCCATTTGTTTTAGGGCTATATACACAGAAAATAGCGTGGTAAAAATTCTTCATAGAGAATGCATTGATACTTTTGGATTTTTGGATAAAGAAATGCTTATGATGGCACAACCGATATATGCACATAAGATGATTCTAGGCAGCTAATTATCTATTTTTAATGAACTAAGAGGGTCTGATGTACTATTTTTTAATTAAGAACTTTTAGACAAAATAAGTAAAGGAACACTTTGAATGGATGAGAAAATTAATTGGAGAAGCAGATGATTAGAAGTTGTATATAGGACATTGTTGTACGTACGTGTTTAGGCAGCCAACCAAAGTTTGTACAGCCGACTACGACTCCGGCGTGCAGTACTTCATTTTCGCCGTCCTGTCCGAGGAGGCCCGTCGTCTCATCCTTGTCGAGTCCGCCTATAACCTCAGGTATGCAGCATCCACTTGTATCTGTGCAGCCCGGTGCCTCGTCCTTGCCGTGTCCGCCTACACAACTTTGGCCGGCGTCGTGTCCGAGCGTGCACGATGTCTGAGCAGCCCGGTGTCTTGTCCGAGCGCGCAGGATGTCTGAGCAGCCCGGCGTCCCACCCTCTCCGGCGTGCAGGATTGCATCAAATATGTTGTCTTCGCCACTATGTCCGAGCAGCCCAACGTCTTGTCCTTGCCGTGTCCGGCTATAACTCTGGTGTGCAGGATTGCATCAACATGTTGTCTTCGCCACCCTGGGCACTTGCCCGGGCTCGATGCCTACACGTACGCTCTACGATGTCCTGCGACAGCTGAAAACTTGATGTACGCACCGTGATTTCCCGGACAGAATTGTGTTGGGCCGGCTTCGTTTGATAATGGGCTTTGTAAAGCTAGGCCTAACAAGCCACGTTCTGCTGTTGATTAATCGCTAGGTTGACACGCACACACGTTAGGCAGTTTTCTTAATATATCAGTACAAACACAAGCGCTCATATACACATGCATACACTCATCTCTATGAACGCACACACGTATATGCTACTCCTATGAGCATTTCTGAAAGGTTGAGCCGGCATATCATCTTGAAATTTATGAAGTTACCGTAGGCACCTCGTCGTCAACGGGAACGTCTCCTCCCATTGAATGTGTATCACCGGAAATCCTAAAATAAATTCAGAAATAAATGCGAGTATCAGGATTTGGACCTTGATGGGCTGGGATACCACAGTCCCTCTAATTATCCAACCACATGTTTGTTCGCGCACGTTTGGTTGTTGGTTAATCAATGTTTCTGTTTGCTGATCGCTCGCCTCCACCTGTGCCGTTCGGCTTCTACTGCCTATCACGCGGAAACAACCCGGCGGCGGCGGCCGGAGGCTGGCCTTGGCCTCGGCGCATGGCCGGCGGCAGGATGAGCTGATCTGTCCTGAGGAAGGCAGGAACGGCTTGCAACCTTGCCTACTCGTTCCTTCTTCGTAATCAGATTAAGCTGGGTCCTCGGCATTCACGGCCACCAGGGCGTAGCTCACTGGTGTGGCGCCGAGCTCCCCGGTGGCCGCGCGCACCATGCCAAGAAGCGCCCCGCTTGTTGATAGACATCACGTGGTCAAGCGCGCCCAGCTCCGTGTCCATGAACCATGATGGCCCGTCGGGATCAGCACGAACTGTGCAGTGGCCGACGTGCTGGGGTGGTGCCTCCACTCGGACCTCCTCACATCTCACGTGAACGGATTGTGATCTTTCTCAAGGTTGAGGATGATCCAAAATATATGTCGATCCTCTTCGCCGTCCTTGCACACCGACGTTTCCGGCTCCCACAGCGCCACCTCCAATGGCGCACGTCACCACCGTCCGCGCATGGTCTTCGTCACTCCGTCGGGTTCTTCCTCGCCTAGTTTGAGTACCGCCGCCGCACTTCTACAGGTAACATGCATGACAACTTCTCGCCCACATAGGTCCCGCCGCCGCCGTCTTCACTAGTCTAGGCATCGAACATGACCACTTCAGGTCGCCGTTGGTTTCGCCACCTTCTACGTCTTCATCCTCCATGAGTTTGTCGCCAACGTCATCTCGTCCTTGACTACTTCGTCTACTCTAACAACCGCTACTACACAGACACTTTCTTTTTCGTCACTCTGTGCCTCACAACCATCACGGAGGCCTCTCTGCCTGTACCTAGGACAATGGCGCACAATTCATGATGGTCCCTTCCTTGGCACGCCCGGTAGTGGCACATCAGCAAATTTGATAGTAATTGCATGGAACAACTAGTAAACCTGATGCATATGTAGTAAAACTGCTATGCACTTCAAAGTAATATCTCTAGTGATTAGGGCAAAAATGATAATTAGTAAGTTATATCTTAAAAGTTTGTACAGATCGTGAGAGGAAAATTTACTTCCAGTGATTGACTATTACTATAAAGAAGCTGCTTTTACTAAGTATTACCTATTTTTTACTATAAAGTAATTGGCTTACTATATACTGCATGGTTTTTACTATCAAGCTGTTAATATGTATTGAGGGCTCACTAGTAAACAACCTATTTATTATAGTAATTGTGTACAGTGTTGTGAAAACCTATCTTCTTTTGGTTGGTCATAGTATTTCCTGGCGTGCGCACAAAGCTACCCCACATTGCTTTACTAACCAAGTGTAATTTGTAGCCCTCGATAGTAATCAAGCTATATGTACTAGATGCACGTGTCCATGAATCCATGATAGTTAATACTAAAAGTCTACATTTTGTGTAGGAAAAACATTGTCGTGCATATACACCCTATGTAGAATAGTCATCTGTGTGCATAGTAACAAACTAGCATGCAGCCAGTACCATTTTAATTGTGTTACTATGTTCACTAGAAATTTTACTAGTGGGGTCATTAGGCAGAGCAGGAGATTCATGCATGCAACCGCTACTCTTCTTATAGTTGTATTACTATGTTTACCATAGATTTTACTAGCATAGTTAGACAGGACGGGGGCTCATGCATGCATCCAGTAAGCATTTTACTAGACTAGCTAGTCAACGTGTACGTGCAATGCACGTTAATTTGAAAGTATATTAACTACATGCAGATATTAAGTAAGATATTATTTGCGTGTTATTATGTGACTAGCACTATTTTTGACATGAAATTAACTACACGTTGAACATGTTGAGAGCTCGACATTGAAGCAGTCTAGGTCGTTGGATTGACATGATTTGATGACCGAGATTAATTGAACCTGCCCCTTTGGGTCTTTTTATATTGGTATAGATAAGTAGTGGTTGTTATGAACGAATGAAGAATATGGTGGATGGTACGTGGATTGGTTGGTTCGGTGGCAGCATGATAAGACCGGAGCGCATGATAAGGCATAATGCGCTCACGCGTATATATATAACTAGGTAATTTCCCCATGCGTTGCTGTAGGAATATATAAAGATTAGTTACATATGACTTATATATTTAGGAAAAGATCTAAATCAAAAGCTCTGAATTTTAACATATAAATATTCTGTACTTGCATTCTATGTAAATCATGGCATTTCACAACAAAAATAAACATATTGGAATGGTTTGCATGGGCTGGAAAAAATGTGAGTGTATGATGAAGTGGGGATACTTGCATGTTGAGAGAATTAGTGATAATGGAATAAGGTTTGCATGGGCTGAAAAATATTGTTAGTGGATGTTGACGTGGCACACTTGGTGAGGTGGATGGCTTGGATGTTGAGAGAATTAGAAGTAGTGGGGATCAACTATTTATGTATTATAGATTTGAAAATCTAAGAGACAAATTAAACTACCTTTTCATCATATTTTGAACTTTTATTTCTCACCACATAATCCACATGGTAACCAATTAAAATATAACCACCAGTTGAGGTAGTTGTGTTTGGCAGTGAGTTTTTTTCTCTCCAATTTCAAATCGAGATAGAAAGTGACGTGCAATTGAGTCTGATTCCTTGTTCAATATGCACGACAGTGTTCTTGGTTGCGTGCATGCTCGTGTGCAGAGACCTCTTCTTCTGTTACTCGAGGGTTGATTGTCCACGTGAAGAAATAAGTGTTTATTTGAAGCCAGGTGGTTTGCAAGTGTCATTGTTCGTCCATGCCATGACAGTTGCAGGTACTGTACATTCCCGGACATGTAGGTACTGAAGCATGCGTACGTTAGTGACTTCTTGCATTCTTCAGAGCGGTCCATGACATGAAACAGTCACCATGAATAAGAGACAAAAATTAGTTTTCTCTTTCTTCAATTTTCTTTGCGTTAACGTTTAACCAACTAATGCACGTGGACATATCACATCGATCACCTTCCATCATACAATATATTACTATATGTACGTACTTCTTGACAGCTGGAGTACTACACAGTACAGACTACACAAATGTCCCTCAAAAAAATGTCCACTCAGGGTTGTTTCTCAAGTTAGTTACCGTGTTAAACTCTTAGGAAAAGTAGACTTATTTATAATGCAAAACATAAAAGTTATTATGTGCCCCATATATGTGATTGAAATAAGGAACATGCACCTGACTTAGTTTAAGCTGTTGAAGAATCATATATCAAGGGAACTCCAACGGGAATCTCCAAACGAACGGCACCAAATGTTGGTAGACACGCCTGGACATGTTCATGGACAACAGGCAGGTGCCGGCCATCCAACCATAGTCACAAAATCCGGACAGCGGGCTATGACTAACAGTGGGACAAGAGGACCAAGTGAAATAAAAGGTGAGCACATGGTTTGGGGGAAGATCTGGTCCAACTAACAGTGGATCAGGTGAACCAACCCCCCCCCCCCTCTCCACTTAGCTGATAGTTTGGGGATTGGAGTTGCCCTCAGGAGATCTTAAAAGTATGAAGAAAGGAAGAAGAAAAGTGAAGGCATTTAGAAGTCTACAAATATGAAAAATAAGAAGACAGAGCTTAGGTTGGAGTTTGCCCAATATATACGCCCTTTGGTTGATATTGAGTCCATTTGTAGACTTGCGTTGCAAAAGGAGTTTTACCAAAACTGAAGAAAAAAATAAGTTGGGTCACTGTCCATGCTTGTAGTATCTAGTGTTTGGCGCCTCGTACATTATGTACTAAATCGTGCTCATTTAGGACTCAGGACATTAATTGATAATCACAACATGTCACCAGGAAATTGCACCGCCCTAACATGTTGATCGGCCAGATTTCTCCATCCTCTCATAATCAGGTATTCTTTGGCAATTGAAATACCTTACCATACTAGAAAAGTAATGCCAAATTAGGTTGTGTTACGTATGTTATGCTCATAGCTAAAAATAAGATCCATTTAAGGATGGAGTGAGTAATTATAGGCAGGACTTTCTGATTCGAACATGTAGTTATTAAACATTGGGAAGAACATATATGTGGAGTACTACGAAAATAAGTACATGCTTCATTTTGATTCCCAGACTAAAAATGTTATGATGGAGACATCTTACCTAATAAGGGCACTTAATTAATTCTGTGTACGTAGCACATGCAAGAGTTACGAGTAAATTGCAAAAAACCATCACAATTGTAGACCCTAAATAAAAAAACCACAATCATTTGTTTTTTTTTTTGCAAAAACCACCCGGCATTCAGTAATCCTTTTGCAGAAAACACTAATTGATCAATAAGCAGCTTTTAACGCAGAATCTGACAGATGGGACCCAGTTGTAAATGCTGACGTGGTGGTCAAATGTCACACCGCCAGCCTATACTGTGAAGTGGATAGGGGCTCTGACTCACGCGGCAGCGCGGTCTGCCCGCACACGCGCCCGCCGGTGCAGCAGGGTCCCCCGAGCCCACCGCCCGAGCCCCGCGCCTCGGTCGGCCATGGCGCACCGCCCGCCGCTGCAGCTCCTGCCTGACATGGACGCCGCTCCGGACGATGCTCGGCTCGTCGAAAGCCAACCAGCGCCGGCACTGGACCGCGGAGTTCTTATGCTGCTTCATCTCGTGCAAGCTGTGCACGTGCACCGCCTACATGCTCAAATGGATTAGCAGTAGCCCGGCGCCTCCTTTCCGCCATGGTTGAGCTCCCAGAGGCCCTTCTCTGTCTCCTTGCATTTGATCGAACACCTAGCAGGCAGCGTGGCAAGAGGCGGCCGCGCCGCCGGGGTAGTGCGCCACTGGGTCTTCAGGGTTCTTAACAATGTCCACGGCCACTCCATGCTCCTGTTCCTCTCACGGGCATCGCCGTGCTGGCTGCATACTTCGGCCGAGCTGTCACCGCCGTGTGGTGGCCACTACCGCGCCGCCTCTGCGTCCGAGCCGCCGTGCAGGCCCGAGACCTCGGCTCACGCCCTGGCCATCGTGCTGCTCCGGGCCGCTGGCCCGCTGCACGTGTCCGAGCGCCGGGCTCGGTGTTGGCCATGCGCATGCAGCGCCATCCGAACTAGCTGGCGCACGGGTGCTTCCGGAGGTGGCCAGATCGTTCAATCCATCCGCCAGTACATGTACATAGCTGGCTAGCCTCCGTATGAATCAATAAAGCAGCTTGTTGTACACCTGTACGTGCGTATGTATTCGCGCGCAAACGACGACGGGTTCCGGCGTTGATGAGGCTCACCTCGACGGCTTCGCTCCACGGCTTGGTGCTCGTCGTCTCCAAGCTCCCGATCTTGCCCAGCTCGGTGCGGCACCCGAGGAACGTCCTGGAGACGCGAGGAAGCAAAGAACGTGCTCCGGCGCTAACCGGAGCTGGAGATCGTGCGGCATAAGATCCACCGGCTTTGACCTCCGACCGAGCCATGGCCACAGCTATGAGCTTGCGGACGCACACGGAAAGAGGAGATGATGAGGAAAAAAGGGTGACGGGCAGCGGGCGCAAGGAGCAGAGGTGACGGGCCTGCCGGTGGGACCTACTCGTCAGCTTTTCAATCAAATTTCTCTAACTGACCTATCAGTGTTTTCTGCAAACTGTCAGCACAATAGTAGTGAGCTTTTGCACACAAAAAAAAACAAATGATGGTGGTTTTTTGATTTAGGGTCCATAATTGTGATGGTTTTTTTTTTGCAATTTACTCAAGAGTAGATGCGAGCTACGTACTCATTGCGTGTACATTTGGATTGATGCAACTTTGTGTTGTAGAAAAACACATGCTTAATTAGGTGTCCATTCAAGTATGTTTACGATGAGAGACTTGTCTGTTTTTTTTTTTTTGACAAACTTCGAGGACAAAGTGTTCCTACATTTCATATAGGTAGGGAAATTTGCCTGGTTTACAAGGAAAACTAGACCAAAAAAAGGTACAAAGAAAACACTTAAAAATACAAACTAGAGCTTGGGGACAGGATTCCAGACTAGGTGAAGAAGAAGAATAGGAATACCAGAGAACGTTGACTATAAGCCTGATATGAGAGCGCCGAGGCCCAACTAGTTGCATGCATGTGTAATGTACTACATTTATTCATATACCATGATATCAAACGAAACGTATAGATAAATTCTGCGTATTCCTCTGCCACTTTAGATAGAGTACACTGGTTCTGATCATTACTCTGAACCACGACAAAAAGAGATACTACCCTACCTTAATTTATACTAGCACAAATGCCCGTGCGTTGCAATGGGAGAAAATACTGGTTCTTACGACTCAAAATTGGCCAGGTCGAACATAGTCTAGCTGTGTTCTAGTGCTCCAAATCTTCTACTGGAAACTTTCATTTCCACTGGCGTTGATGCTCACACAACCATAGTTGTCTGACTTCATCGCTAGGGCTGCTTTGTTATGAGCAAACAGCTAGATATTTACTTGTTTTAACACAAAATTTAAGTAAAATAAGCACAATCCATAATAGCACATTCTCTAGAAAAAACTAATTATGCATAAGAGCACAAGCTTGCTGCCCAATAACGCAATCTCCAAGAAAAATAGCCATTTGTTTTAGGGCTATATACACAGAAAATAGCGTGGTAAAAATTCTTCATAGAGAATGCATTGATACTTTTGGATTTTTGGATAAAGAAATGCTTATGATGGCACAACCGATATATGCACATAAGATGATTCTAGGCAGCTAATTATCTATTTTTAATGAACTAAGAGAGTCTGATGTACTATTTTTTAATTAAGAACTTTTAGACAAAATAAGTAAAGGAACACTTTGAATGGATGAGAAAATTAATTGGAGAAGCAGATGATTAGAAGTTGTATATAGGACATTGTTGTACGTACGTGTTTAGGCAGCCAACCAAAGTTTGTACAGCCGACTACGACTCCGGCGTGCAGTACTTCATTTTCGCCGTCCTGTCCGAGGAGGCCCGTCGTCTCATCCTTGTCGAGTCCGCCTATAACCTCAGGTATGCAGCATCCACTTGTATCTGTGCAGCCCGGTGCCTCGTCCTTGCCGTGTCCGCCTACACAACTTTGGCCGGCGTCGTGTCCGAGCGTGCACGATGTCTGAGCAGCCCGGTGTCTTGTCCGAGCGCGCAGGATGTCTGAGCAGCCCGGCGTCCCACCCTCTCCGGCGTGCAGGATTGCATCAAATATGTTGTCTTCGCCACTATGTCCGAGCAGCCCAACGTCTTGTCCTTGCCGTGTCCGGCTATAACTCTGGTGTGCAGGATTGCATCAACATGTTGTCTTCGCCACCCTGGGCACTTGCCCGGGCTCGATGCCTACACGTACGCTCTACGATGTCCTGCGACAGCTGAAAACTTGATGTACGCACCGTGATTTCCCGGACAGAATTGTGTTGGGCCGGCTTCGTTTGATAATGGGCTTTGTAAAGCTAGGCCTAACAAGCCACGTTCTGCTGTTGATTAATCGCTAGGTTGACACGCACACACGTTAGGCAGTTTTCTTAATATATCAGTACAAACACAAGCGCTCATATACACATGCATACACTCATCTCTATGAACGCACACACGTATATGCTACTCCTATGAGCATTTCTGAAAGGTTGAGCCGGCATATCATCTTGAAATTTATGAAGTTACCGTAGGCACCTCGTCGTCAACGGGAACGTCTCCTCCCATTGAATGTGTATCACCGGAAATCCTAAAATAAATTCAGAAATAAATGCGAGTATCAGGATTTGGACCTTGATGGGCTGGGATACCACAGTCCCTCTAATTATCCAACCACATGTTTGTTCGCGCACGTTTGGTTGTTGGTTAATCAATGTTTCTGTTTGCTGATCGCTCGCCTCCACCTGTGCCGTTCGGCTTCTACTGCCTATCACGCGGAAACAACCCGGCGGCGGCGGCCGGAGGCTGGCCTTGGCCTCGGCGCATGGCCGGCGGCAGGATGAGCTGATCTGTCCTGAGGAAGGCAGGAACGGCTTGCAACCTTGCCTACTCGTTCCTTCTTCGTAATCAGATTAAGCTGGGTCCTCGGCATTCACGGCCACCAGGGCGTAGCTCACTGGTGTGGCGCCGAGCTCCCCGGTGGCCGCGCGCACCATGCCAAGAAGCGCCCCGCTTGTTGATAGACATCACGTGGTCAAGCGCGCCCAGCTCCGTGTCCATGAACCATGATGGCCCGTCGGGATCAGCACGAACTGTGCAGTGGCCGACGTGCTGGGGTGGTGCCTCCACTCGGACCTCCTCACATCTCACGTGAACGGATTGTGATCTTTCTCAAGGTTGAGGATGATCCAAAAGATATGTCGATCCACACAAAATATTCTATAAACCAGTTTTAATAAAACAACAACTTAAAACTGGTTTTCCTAAAAATACTCTTAAAACTGGTTTTGTAAAAACTTGCTCCAAATACTGGTTATCCCAACAACCCCGTAGGGATGGATAAATTAGGGTGTATATTGTAAGGTCAACCCGTTGAAATTTATCCAAGCTAGATCATGATAAAAATATTATTCAAACATTCATCACAACGAAGTATCACAAATTACATCGGCCTCGTGATTTTCTTTAACACACTATTCTATGTTCCATTTATTCCTACAAGCTTTGAATTTATGTGAAGTCCGAATCTGTTTTTTATGTTGTACTGTAGTATTTTTTAGGACATTTGGATGTTAATTTGGATAGCTATACTTTTGCTTGGAACGAGGTTAGTTTGCGAAAGTGCTCTTTTGATCAAGGCTCATATGCTCCCGCATGAACAATAAAATCCAAAAATATACTAAAAAATTAAAAAAAATGATTTTTTTTGTGATGAACATTGATGAATGTTCTAAGTGCGTGCAAAATTTCAGGTTTAAGACATTCGTGGATGTCTGGGCAAAAATAACAAAACCGATGCTCCAAAATGCTTCCAACAATAGTCTTTTTGGACCATCTATTTTATTTTTTTGCCTAGACCTCCATGAATGTCATTTCAACATGAAATTTTGCACGCAGTTAGAACATTCATCAATGTTCATCACAAAAAATATCAGAATTGTTTATTTTTTTGGGATTGTACTGTTCATGTAGGAGCATGTGAGCTCGGTATCTACTCCCTCCGTTTCTAAATATTTGTCTTTTTAGAGATTTTAAATGGACTATATAGACATATTTTAGAGTGTAGATTCACTCATTTTGCTCCGTATGTAGTCACTTGTTGAAATCTCTAGAAAGACAAATATTTAGGAACGGAGGGAGTAATACTCAATGTGCGTTAGTTCGGTTCCATGAGCTCCAAAATGCTTCCAACAATAGTCTTTTTGGACCATCTATTTTATTTTTTTGACTAGACCTCCATGAATGTCATTTCAACATGAAATTTTGCACGCAGTTAGAACATTCATCAATGTTCATCACAAAAAATATCAGAATTTTTTATTTTTTGGGATTGTACTGTTCATGTAGGAGCATGTGACCTCGGTATCGTAAGGGCATCTCCAGCCGTTCGGCCCCCCAGGGTGCCTAAATAGAGCGGCCTGGGGGCGTGCCGGCGCTAGTTCGGCCCCTGGGGGCAACCTAGTTCCCAGTCACGCCCCCAAGCGCCGGCCCCAGGATGCGGGAAATTTGAATTAGGTCGTTCCCGCTTACAAAAGACGTCACAAATCCGGCGATCGGACGTAGTCTGGCGTTACAAAAAATAGAGCGCCGCACGCCGCAAGTTCGCGTGCGCAACGAATCACTCGGCGGGGTCGGCTCCAGACGTTGGCGGAGTCGGCGTGCGCGGGCTCGGCGGTGTCGGAGCTACTTCGGTGTTGGGCTGTGTCGGCGCGGCTTCGGTACTGCTGGGCGGCGATGTAGAGGCGTCGTTCGGGCTTGGCGTCCGTGTGGCCGTGGGCGCGGGAGCTGGCGTCGTCGGCGTCGTCGGCGTTGCCGTCTGCATCTGGTTCAGGATGAGGCCACGCTCCGCCATGTACCACGCCCTGAGATGCTCGTCGTTGCTCTGGAGCATGTCCGCCCCGCCCATCAGAAAAGCCATGTCGGTGTTCCTCTTCTTCGCGGCGACGTTCGTCCGGAGCAGGTCGACGTTGATCCGGAGCAGGTCGAGCTTGATGGCGCTGTTCGTCATCAGCGACGACCACCGCGCCTCGGTCTTCTCTTCACGTAGGACGGCCCGGGCCTGGGCGTCGGCGAGGCAATGCTCGATGGACTCCTGCACTCGCGCGGTTGCCGTGTCGGTGTTTTTCCCCTTCTTTGCCAATTTGTGGCCGTCCGGCCGCCCCTCTGACGCGCCCGGAGTCGTCGTGACCGGCTTGTAAGTTTCCTTGGCCTTGTCGAGGGTACGTCGAACTTCCGCCCACTTCTCGCACTTGTCAATGCGCTTGTAGACGTGGAGGTACTTGAAGTCGGCGTTGAGGTTGTCGCGCCGATACATGGTGAACATGCGCAGCAACTGCGCGGAGGAACAAGGCAGTTGGCGGGCGGCGGGCGTAGACGACGAAGAGATGCGGGCGAACGGCGTGCGTACCTGATCCTCAACGCTGGCACTGCTCTTCGGGCGAGCCGCGACCTCCTCGACGATTCCATGCCATTTGTTGCACGCCCCCTGGATACGCCCCCAATGGTTCACCATCGCCTTGGAGCCGCGCTGCATGTAGACGCCTTTGAAGTAGGGGTCGACGAGCTTCCGCTCATCGAACTCGGCCTTGATGCGGTCCCAGTACGTCTCGAAGCTCTGGTTCATGCCGGTGGTCGGGTCGAGGCAGACGACTTGCCATGCTTCGGCGAGGCATTCCTCCTCCTTGGACGCCCACTTGATGCGCGGTTCCCCTGGCCTAGCCGCCCGCTTCTTCTTCTGGCGCCCCTTCGTCGGATCAGGAGCCGGCTCCTCCTCGTCCTCCTCCTCCTCCTCCTCCTCCTCCTCCTCCTCCTCCATGTCGCCGCTGAGATCCACTACCTCGTCCTGGGTGGCGAACCCGGGAGACGCGGTCGATCCTATCGCGATGATGTCGTCCATCTCGGCTCCTGTGTCGTCGGTGTCGCCGAGGTGCGAGAAGGGCAGCGGTCCACGGCGGAGATGGGGCGTCGGTGTGGACGCGTAGGCGGGCGGCAAGTAGTTGTATGGAGGGTACTGCACGCCGACGAAGGCGGGCGAGGGTGTCGCGGGGTGGCCATGGGTGAAGGTCACGTTTGGGTTGAACCCACCGTGCGCGTCGCTGTCGGCGTAGCCGGGCGACGACGATCCCCATGGAGATCCGACGCCTTGCTGTCCCCAGGGCGCGTACTGGGCGTGGCTGACGACGGGTGGATTCATCATCCCCGCGTGGTCAACCGATGAGGAGGACGCCGCCGCGCGCGCCGCGTTGTCTCGTCCTTGCCGTGTCTGGCTACAACTCCGGCACGTAGTACCGACCATGCTTCATTTCTTTTGTTTTCCTGTGCTTCCTTTCTCTTTCTCAGCTCATTGTTTGTTTCATGGGGCGGCTGGTTGATGTTACAAAGAACTTCAAAACGTATATAAACTGATGAGAACCGATTTAACATGACGAGGTGCACTGGTGGAAAAAGGGCCTTTGGTCGCGGTTCGCAACTGCCATTAGTCGCGGTTGCGCAACCGCGACCAAACAGGCGCGACTAAAGTCCCCCCTCTTTAGTCGCGGTTGCTTAAGAACCGCGACTAAAGGCCCGTCCACGTGGGCGCCAGGCGGCCGTCGGGGCGGAGGACTTTTAGTCGCGGTTCTTCTGGCCAACCGCGACTAAAGGCCGCCGCAGGTTTAGGGTTTTAGCCCCCCCCCTAAACCTGTTTTCTGTTTAATTTGTATTGTTTTATTTATTTTGTGCTTTATTTTAATTTTGAAGGAGTTTCACATATTCTACGGTACTACATACATGCATATGAATGTACAATTTCAAACAAATTTGAAATTAGAACCAAAAAGAATTCAAGAGGAATATACAATATATATTCAATATCATCGGATGACCATATACAATTTTGAACAAGTTTCCATACATAATTTAATGCATATAAAGTTCTACGTCCTCGTAATGGTGTTCTCCTTTAGGATGGAGGACTTCCCTCCTGAACCATCCAGCTAGTTCCTCTTGAAGTGGTCGGAAGCGAGCTTCTGGACTAAGCATCATCCGGAGGTTATTCCTCTGAGCATTGGTATCACTCGGAATCCGCCGCTCAGAGGTGTATCTCCGGATCATCTCACAGACATAGTATGCACATAGATTGGTCCCCGCTGGCTGAATATCCTCACCATTCTTAGCCTTTGACCTTTTGAATTCTAGCTCTTTTTTGAATTCACCGACCTTTGTATCTACGAACCGTCTCCAAACCCTACGAGGCAAAGAAAATTAAATGAACAAGAGAGTTACTAGTTACTTGATATTAGGAAATGAACGAAATAGGCCGATCGATATAGAGCGCAAATGAATGAAAATAATTACTTCTGCAACATTCTTCTCATGCCGCCCCAAAGCTTTGGATCCTTATTCAGAGAGTCGTGGACGAGACATTCTGAGGTGTCAACTTTAATTACTAGCAGAATCCAGTGGAACCTGCGGACACGATACATGCACAGTACGTCATGCATAACTCATCGATTAGCCGGCCACATACCATGCATGGAGTAAACAAAAGAGAATGTGCTCAAGACAGAAACACTCACCCAAAATGGTAAGGAAATAGAATATCACTTTTGAGTTCCTGCTTTGTAAGAAACTGCCACAGGTCTGCCTCCATGTCGGCGGGGTGATGCTCCAACACATATCCATTAACGATGTGTGGGTCAATGAACCCAACATCATGGATGTTCCTTACTCTGCATTCCTTAATCTTCATTCTGCATGTATAATAGCGGACACAACAATATAGTTAGGACATATATATAGTGCAGGCAATATGAACGAGATGGGGTAGAAATAAATCACTTACAGAACGTAGCAACTGATGATAGATTTGTCGAGCTCGCGCAGATTGAAAAGCTGGAACAATTCACTCAGATGAATTTGTACATAGTAATGTTTGAAGTGATGCTCATATCTAACTTCCGCAAAAATATATTCTTTGGCGTTTTTATTTTTTATGTAACCCTTGTACCATTTCAGCAGACCTTTCATTTGTGGAGGTAGATCCTCTTCCTGCGCAGGCTCGACGAGAGGCCCATTCTTCACATATGTAATTACTACCTCCTTCACTGGCGCCTCATCAAGGCCTAACAGTTCACGAAGAGTAATACCTAAGTTGGCCGCTTGTTCTCTGGCACTCGTTACAGTCAATCCATGTGCTGCCGCAGCTGCTATGATATCGGGGTCATCCGGACCGGCGGCTTTCACTATAAGCGGGGCAATCGATTGTTTACTTTGTTCCCCGAGCTGGGCAACTCGTTTCCCGCTTTTTTTACTTTCTAATTCCGTTTTCTCGGCCTCCTCCAAGGCTTTGTTCTCCTGGTTCTCCGCCCGCTCTTTCTTCTCCTTCAACATGAGTGCCTGCCTACGAAGTTCAAGTGCATAGTCGTCAGGCAGATTCTTCGCGGCTTGGGACGGTGTGCTCAAAAATGACTTAGCCCACTTCTTTTGCTCATCAGAAAATACTGGCTTGGGCTCGGGCTCTCTTTTCTTCTTGCAGTCCGCCTTCCATTTCTCATGATCAGCAGCCGCGGCCGCGGCAGTTTCCTCGGCACTACGTTCCCAAGGCCTTGTGGGGAGAGGCTTCAGTGATGGCTCCGGTACCTTTGTGGTCTTAGGTACATAAGGGTCCGGGTTAATAATCCAGGACTGCTTCTGCTACTTTGCCGGAGGTGGATTGGGGGGCGGCGTCTGATCACCCGCCGGACGAGGACTGGGGGGCGGCGTCTGATCACCCGCCGGACGTTGTGGACTGGGGGGCGTCGGCTGACGTGACGGAGGTGTAGGTGAACCGCCACCACCACCACCACCATAGGGGGGTGGACTTGTTGTCCTTGGCGCCTCGCCTGGAAACTTGATAAACTTCTTTTGCCATAGAATGAAATGGCGCTTGACATCTCCAAGTCTTTTCTCCCCTTCAGGTGTAGCAATGTCAATCTCCAGGTCCTCAAACCCTTGGACTATGTCCTCCACCGTGACACGAGCATAGCCATCTTGAATGGGGTTGTTGTGGTGGAGTGCTCCAGGTAAACATGGTAAAGCACTGCCGATGGCTACCTTCATGGACATGTTCCCGATAGGATAATACAGATGACATTCTTTCATCTCCTTTATATCGTCCACGGGGTAGCGAGGAGGCTCCGGTGCAGTAATTTCGACCACCAGAGGCTCCGGTGCAGTAATTTCGACCACCAGAGGCTCCGGTGCAGTAATTTCGATCGTCGGTGCATCTGCACCAGCCGATGGGGCCTCCGTGGAAGCCACACTGCTTCTCCGTTGCTGGCTTCTGAGATCCGCTGGATGATCTTCATGCTGCGCCCGAGCTGCATCTCTTTCGGCTACTAGTACACTCACGGTGTTCTTCATCACATCCATTTCCGATGCCAACCGCGCCACAACATCTGCTTCCCGATCCATCTTTCTCTTCCGGCTTCTGTAACCGTACGGGTCATCGTTCTGGGGGAACCCTATTTTCCACGGAATGTGCCCCATGCCTCGTACACGTCCTCCGTGTTCAGGATTCCCGAGGGCTTTTGTCAGCGCGTCGTTCTCTCTGTTGAACTTGATCTTCCCCTCTTGAGCATCCCTCATTGCGTCAATAAGGGCTTGGGTGGGTTTAATTATTTTGCCCCGGTAAACACACTCCCCTGTCTCCGGGTTCAGCGTTCCCCCATGCCCGTACCACCAGCTTTTGGCCCTTGGGTCCCATCCCTCCGTACCTGGACGGATTCCTCGCGCCCTCAGCTCGTTCTCCATCTTCTCCCACCTAGGCTCCCAAAGGCGATACCCTCCTGGCCCCATAATATGATTGTACTCCTTCTTAGCCGCATTTTCCTTATTTTTTTCAATATTTGAATGAACTGCTCCGATTTCTTTTGCTTCACAAATTCTGGCCAATCATGTTTCAGTTTCTCATATTGTCCTTTGAAATCCGGAGTCTTGTTCTGCTTGACAAAGTCATGGGCTAGATTTTGCTTGAATTTCTGGAATGCGTCGGCCATCTTATGAAGAGCGAACTGTTTGACTAGCCTCCTCCTCTCCTTGTTTTCCTCAATCTTGTTACCCTCCTCATCGAATTTGTTGTATTCCGGAGGTAGAACGAAATGTTCCATAAGCTTCTTGAAGCAATCTTTTTTTGTTCTCTTATCGACAAAAGTGAAACCAGCAATTCGTGCCTTCTTTGGCTTATTCCACTCCTGGACGGTGATCGAGACGTTGTCTCTAACAATGGCTCCGCATTGGTTGACAAACTTGGTGGCGTTCTTGCGGGGCTCCAGCGGCCTGCCGGTTGCACTGTCGACAACCTCGATGGTGCATGTTTCTCCTTGTTTCATCGTCTTGGTTGCGCCACGCTTTGACGACGTACTCGATTGTTTCGACGATCCGGCCGAGGGCTAAAATAAGAAAGAGAGTCGCGCGCATTAGTACACACATATTTATTCAAATCAGTTAGTTTGTATCACCAGAGGCTCAATGTATATATATACCTCGGCGCCGGAGGTGGTTGCTACTTCCATTTGAAGATCGTCGTTTATCGACGTTTGTTCGGCATCATCTTGCTGACGGCGCCCTTCATCTTCACCGTCAAGGTTCAGATAAGAAGAGATATCATCTTCTTCTTGTCCGGTCGGCACATATAGAATATCGCTGTTTATGATGCCGAACATATGTGCTTCACCGTCCGGATCATAGTTGTCCATAATCGGGTCAGCTCTATCGTCCGCCATTATGTCAGTCCTGAAAACATGTAGTAAAAACAAATTAATTAAGTGAAGAAGGGGGGCGGTGGCGGTGGCGGTGGCGAAAGGGCGGTGTCAAAAAGAGGGGGCGAGGAAGGGGTGGGAGAGGGTGTCGCGGTAGAGCGCGAGACGGGGGGGGGGTGGTTTGAGGGTGGGCGGTTTTGCCCCCTCTCCGTATATACGTTTTTTTGTTAATTATCAAATTTTACGGTTTTTTTGTTAATTATCAAGTTTTAAGTTATTTTACCGTTTTTGTTAAACTAATTAACTAGTTAAAATTAAAAAGAACAAAAAAAAGAAAAAAAAAGAAAAAAAATCTCTCTCTCTCTCCACGATCTCGCTCTCTGTAGAGAGGCGCGCGCGTGCGCGCGCGGCAGCGAGGCCGGCCGGCGGTGTTAAGGGCGGGCGAGAGGCGGCGCGGTGGGCGAGGGAGGCCGGCGGGCGGCGTACGAGGGCGAGAGGGGGCGGCGGGCGCCGTACGTGGGTGAGAGGGGGCGGCGGGCGACGGCGGGCGGCGTCGAGGGCGAGGGCGACGGCGGCAGGCCTTCGACGCGGCAGAGAAGACGAGAAATGAAGGCGATGGTTCGGGCCCTTGTATTTATAGCCCCCCCCTTTAGTCGCGGTTGGGGAGGTGACCCGCGACTAAAGGGTAACCTTTAGTCGCGGTTGGCCAGACCAACCGCGACTAAAGGGGTTTTTGGCGGGTTTTTGCGTTCCCGCGCGCAACGACCTTTAGTCGCGGTTGGGCAGGCCAACCGCAACTAAAGGTATTTTTCAAAATACTTTTTCTTTTTCAAAATCTTAAAAATACAAATAATATATCAAAAAATTCAGAAAAATAAAACTAATTCAATTCAATATGTTAAAAACACAAATATTATATCAAAAAATTCAGAAAAATAAAACTAATTCAATTCAAAATTCTAAAAATACAAAAAATATATCAAAAAATAAAGAAAAATAAAACTAATTCAATTCAAAATGTTGAAAATACAAATAATATATCAAAAAATTCAGAAAAATAAAACTAATTCAATTCAAAATCTTAAAAATACAAATAATATATCAAAAAATTAAGAAAAATAAAACTAATTCAATTAAATATGTTAAAAATACAAATAATATATCAAAAAATTCAGAAAAATAGAACTAATTCAATTCAATATGTAAAAAACACAAAAATTATATCAAAAAATTCAGAAAAATAAAACTAATTCAATTCAAAATTCTAAAAATACAAATAATATATAAAAAAGTAAGAAAAATAAAACTAATTCAATTCAAAATAATATACCAGAGGCCGGCCGTCGGCTATGGTGGTACGGCCGGACTCTGTAGAGCGTCATGGACTACATCACGGCCGGCGATATCCCCCGCCTGCGCTACCCTCAGTTCGAGCCACGAGCGCCGCCCGACGACAGCGACGACAGCAGCGACGACGACGGCGGCAACTTAGAAGGCGACGACTACCAGTACAACGGCGGCGGCTATGAAGACTACGAGTATGCATATTATACGCCTAGGCAGGAGTATGACTAAATCACTCCAAATTTCATGTATCATCAGTGGTATCTCGAATCATTCGAAAATGGACACCAAACACATCACGGGTAATATAATTCACATGATCCATTCAACAAAGTTTGATACAATAAATTATTACACATCATTTCTTCCCTTGTGTCCCTGCTTGCTTACGATTGTGCCGTATCCATGGAGCATCCTCATCATTTAACTTAATGCTTGGGTCGGTGTTCACTTTGAAGGGCGGAATTTCAGCAAACATATTATAATCTTCTGACATGTCTGTCTTGTCCTCCACTCCCACGATGTTTCTTTTCCCTGAAAGAACAATGTGGCGCTTTGGATCATCGCATGATGTACTGATCGTTTTCTTATCTTTCCGTTTCCTCGGTTTGCTACTCATGTCCTTCACATAGAAAACCTGAGCGACATCTTTCGCTAGGACGAATGGTTCGTCAAGGTAACCAAGATTGTTGAAATCCACCATTGTCATTCCGTATTGCTGGTCCACCTTTACCCCACCTCCTGTTAGCTTGAACCATTTGCACCGGAACAAAGGGACCTTAAAGGAGGGTCCATAGTCAAGTTCCCATATCTCCTCTATGTAACCATAATATGTGACCTTTTGCCCATTCTCGGTTGCTGCATCAAAGCGGACACCACTGTTTTGGTTGGTGCTCTTTTTATCTTGGGCGATCGTGTAAAATGTATTCCCATTTATCTCGTACCCTTGGAAAGTCGTTATAGTCGAAGATGGTGTCTTGGCCAACATGTACAGCTGATCTACAACATCATTGTCATTCATTAAATGTTTTCTCAACCAACTGCCGAAAGTCTCCATGTGGGCCTTCCTAATCCAGGATTCAGGCTTCCCCGGGTTGTCCGAGCGTAAAATATTCTTGTGTTTCTCAAAGTACGGAGCCACCAAGCTGGAATTGGTCAGTACAGTGTGGTGTGCTTCAGTCAGAGAATGGCCGTCCATACATATCGTTGATTTCCTTCCGATCGTGCCTTTTCCACTTAGTCTCCCCTCGTGCCGCGATCGAGGAAGACCAATCGGCTTAAGGTCAGGAACAAAGTCAACACAAAACTCAATTACCTCCTCATTTCCATAGCCCTTGGCGATGCTTCCTTCTGGCCTAGCACGGTTACGAACATATTTCTTTAATACTCCCATGAACCTCTCGAAGGGGAACATATTGTGTAGAAATACAGGACCGAGAATGAAAATCTCTTCGACTAGGTGAACCAAGAGGTGCGTCATAATATTGAAGAAGGATGGCGGGAACACCAACTCGAAACTGACAAGACATTGGATCACATCGTTCTGTAACCGTGGTAGATCTTCTGGATTGATTACCTTCTGAGAGATTGCATTGAGGAATGCACATAGCTTCACAATGGCTACTCGAACATTTTCCGGCAGGAGCCCCCTCAAAGCAATCGGAAGCAATTGCGTCATAATCACGTGGCAGTCGTGAGACTTCAGATTTTGGAACTTTTTCTCCGCCATGTTTATTATTCCCTTTATATTGGACGAGAATCCAGACGGGACCTTCATACTGCTCAGGCATTCAAAAAAGATGACCTTCTCTTCTTTGGTCAGAGCGTAGCTGGCACGACCTTGAAACCATTCCGGATGCCGGTCATCAGGGTCTTTCAAACGTTGCTGGTCCTGCCGTGCTTCCTTTGTATCATTTGTCTTCCCATACACGCCCAAGAAGCTTAGGAGGTTCACGCAAATATTCTTCGTAACGTGCATCACGTCGATTGCAGAGCGGACTTCTAGGACTTTCCAATATTCTAGCTCCCAGAATATAGATTTCTTCTTCCACATGGCTGCGTGCCCGTCAGCTCCCTTCGGAACTGATTGTCCGCCAGGACCCTTTCCAAAGATGACTTTCAAATCCTTGACCATATCAAATACCTCAGCACCAGTGCGTTCCGCAGGCTTCGGCCGGTGATCTGCCTTGCCGTTGTAATGCTTGCCTTTCTTTCTTACTGGATGAATTTTCGGAAGAAATCGACGATGCCCAAGGTACACGTTCTTCTTACAATTTGGCAAATGTACACTTTCAGTCTCATGTAAGCAGTGCGTGCATGCATTGTATCCCTTATTTGACAGTCCCGAAAGGTTACTAAGAGCAGGCCAATCGTTGATGGTTACGAAAAGCAACGCTCGTAGGTTAAATTCCTCTTTTTTGTGCTCATCCCACACACGGACACCAGGTCTGCCCCACAGCTGTAAAAGTTCATCAACTAATGGCCTTAGGTACACATCGATGTCGTTGCCGGGTTGCTTCGGACCTTGGATGAGCACTGGCATCATAATGAACTTCCGCTTCATGCACAACCAAGGAGGAAGGTTGTAGATGCATAGAGTCACGGGCCAGGTGCTATGGCTGGAGCTCTGCTCGCCAAAAGGATTCATGCCATCTGTACTTAGACCAAATCTTATGTTCCTTGCGTCAGCTGCAAAATCTTTGAACTCTCTGTCGATCTTTCTCCATTGCGTTCCATCTGCGGTGTGTCTCAACTCCCCGTCCGACTTACGGTCCTCTTTGTGCCATCGCAACAACTTGGCATGCTCTTTGTTCCTGAACAGACGTTTCAACCGTGGTATTATAGGAGCATACCACATCACCTTGGCGGGAACCCTCTTCCTGGGTTTCTCGCCCTCAACATCGTCACCAGGGTCATCGCCTCTGATCTTATAACGCAATGCAGTGCATACCGGGCATTCATTCAAATTCTCGTATTCACCGCGGTAGAGGATGCAGTCGTTGATGCATGCATGTATCTTCAGAACCTCTAAACCTAGAGGGCAGACAACCTTCTTTGCTTCGTACGTACTGGCGGGCAACTCGTTATTCTTTGGAAACATATTCTTCAACATTTTCAGCAAGTTTTCAAATGCCGAGTCAGCTACACCTGCCTGTGCCTTCCATTTCAGCAAATCCAGTGTGCAGCCCAGCTTTTTCAGACCATCATCGCATCCGGGGTACAACGACTTTCTGTGATCCTCTAACATGCGATCCAAATTCTCCCTCTCCTTTTCAGTTTCGCAGCGTCTCCGTGCATCAGCAATGGTCCGACCAAGATCATCAACGGTCTCATCACGTGCCTCTTCTTCACCTTCACCTTCCCCTTCACCTTCCCCTTCACCTTCAGCATCCTCCATGAAAGTATCACCGAAATGAGCAAGATAGCTTTCATCGATGAAATCATCCCCTTCTTCATCTTCTTCCATTATAACCCCTCTTTCTCCATGCTTGGTCCAACAATTATAGCTTGGCATGAAACCGTGCCGAAGCAGGTGCAGGTGAACTTCTCTTGAGGAAGAGTAACCCTTCTGATTCTTACATTCAACACATGGACAGATAACAAAACCCTTCTGCTTGTTCGCATTAGCCACTACGAGGAAATCTTTCAAACCCGTAGTGAACTCGCGGGAGAGTCGGTTACCGTACATCCATTGCCGATTCATCTGCATTATTATAATATAAAATATATAATTAACCATCATGCATTTGTTAAACTAACTAGCTATAAACAATAGAAATTAAACAATGAACAACACACATGCATATTTTATCAATGACACACATGCATGAAAGGTTCAAGTTGCTAACCGCGATCGAGGAGGAAAAAATAAATGAGGAACCTCAAGTGTGGCTCCAACACTTCATATCATGTTTGTTTCACCCTCTTGGGGCATTTCATCAAACACCTTGTGTGCATAAGAGGAACCAAAAGCAAACCTACACCCCCTTGTGAAGCTTGTGAAGAGAAGTGGCACCAAATGGCTAAGTGAGCGTGCTGAACTGGTATATATAGGGGAGGAGCTTTAGTCGCGGTTGGCCTGGCCAACCGCGACTAAAGGCCTTTGGGCACCTTTAATCGCAGTTGGCCTGGCCAACCGCGACTAAAGCCCATCACGTGCACCAGCTGGCCACCGAGCGCCCTGGGCCCAGGCCTTTGGTCCCGGTTCGTCTGCCGAACCGCGACTAAAGACTTCATTAGTCGCGGTTCCTACAGTTTCGCGACTAATGGGGCTGGACGGAAGCCTCTTTTTCTACCAGTGATG
Source organism: Triticum aestivum (assembly GCF_018294505.1). Classification (NCBI taxonomy): domain Eukaryota; kingdom Viridiplantae; phylum Streptophyta; class Magnoliopsida; order Poales; family Poaceae; genus Triticum; species Triticum aestivum. Next base: position 747,117,529 of record NC_057800.1, read on the forward strand.
GGACTATTGAGAAAATAATAAGCAGGCAACAAACTATTTTTTGCGGCCTTTGTAAGTTGAGGTGTGGCTGCCGGTCATAAGGCCCAGCAGCGTAGCGAGCTCGCAAGTCTCTGGTGATAGTTGGGCTACGGTGCGGTATTGGGGGATAGATGGGCTAACGCCCAGGTGGGAACGACCAGCCTATGCGAACCATATAGATACTGAGGTGCGGGCGACCAGCCTAACCGGGACGGACTGCTGGTCGAACAAGTGTTTGAGGAATCAAATTATTTTTTTCTTACGCTTTAGTACCAATCTTGCATATATGTTTTAAATTCAAACTGAAAGCGTAAATTCACATGAAGAAAGCGTATTGTGATGGCGAACCCATGGAGTCAATCCATGCTTTATTATTAGGGATAGATTACCTCCATCTGAAAAGCTTGTCCTAGATTTATCTAGATATGGATGAATCTAACACTTAGACATTTGTATCTATTCAAATCTAAGACAAACTTTTCGGTACATAGAGAGTAAATTCAATCAAATATGTCGTCGTTACAACAAGTCAAAGTGTACATATGTCGCCAAGAATATGAGGCTAAAAGGGAAAAAGGTCCTACCATGTGTCAACTCTACTCGCGGTGGCTAGCCAACTCTAGCCTAAACCCATCCCATCCCCCCTCCCATGGGCAAATCTCGTGTGGTCAATAGTGGTGGTGGGCCCTCCCGGTGGCGGTCGTCTCATTCCTTGTGAACGTGTGGCGTGGGATTCGACAATATTGGAAAGACCTCAGTGGGTGGCAGTGGGGGCGAACGGCAGCATACATGTGAGGATGGAGGAGGCATTGGATGGTGCGGTTTAGTCCACGCTGCAGCTGGTGTTGTCGAGCTGCAGTGAGTTGCCTCTGCCCGGATATAGACATACTAGATTCCGTATGTTGCGGTAGCTTCTCCTCCTGTGGCGCATGTCGGCTATGACTGATGGTGTGGGGATGGTCGACGGCGAGATCCATCTCACGTCAGTGATGGGAAGCCCCTCGAGTAAGGGTGGACATGGTCTAGGCCTGTCCGTTCCCTAACCGAGATGCCGTTTCGACGGGCCGCCGGCTGACCGGACCAAGTAGCACCGCGGTCCTCTTTTCATGCACTAAGCCGCATTTTGACCCTCGAGCATGTGCTTGTGCTCGATCACTAGGTGCCTTTGATGTCCTGCTCCGACAATTGAAGAGTGGGCGTAGTGTAGGATATGTCCGGCGGCACGACCTTGCACTAGGACACCTTTGGCCATGTTGAGTCAGATTCTTGTGGGAAGGTTTAGGATGCTTTTTCTTCTCCCCTAGTGGGTGATGCCCACGAGTTCTTGTGGCATTTATGAGTTCGGTTTTGGATACCAGGGTGGCGGCCCTGGATGGTAGGTTGCATGGTTGACTCTCCGTGATCAACATGGCGACACTGATGGTTGCTTTTCTTGACCGAGAGGGTGGCGAGTGGGGTGGCAGCACGGGGTCCTTAAAAGGTCATTGATGGGTTGTGTAGCCCAGATCTTGATCTGGAGGCCTTGACTGGATCGTGACGTGCCTCCTTTTGGGGTGAAATTATTGTCCTAGGTGCCTCCTATTGGCGCAGGCAGGTTTGAGTGAAAGCTTTGTGCTTTGGCATCAACAATGGTGATGTATGTGTGTGTTGTGTCCCTCTTGAGAGTGTCATTGTGGTTCTTCTCCACGTGCGAGGGCTCTAGGTGAAAACCATGATATGTTGCTTGATACTCGACAGAGGTGACATGTTGCACTTCAGGAACCTTCAACTCTGACTTATTTAGGTAGGCTTGGCTATTAGCATGTTGCTTCTTGGGTTTCAGCATGGGCCAATCTGGGTTGAATCTTATATCTTTTAAATGTGACCATATCGTCATCACCATCAGCTTGTACTACTCACTAGCAAGATCGACGCACCTCAGACCATAGTGAGCTGGCAGAGGAATCTCTCCGGCGATAGTTTGGCAAGAGATTTGTGGCACAGTCGAGTGTTTTCTCCGGGGGGTGTGGGGTTGCTCTTCATTGACGAACGCGGAGGGGATCTGACTAGTGTTTGGTTAGTCATGTGCCATGCCCGACAATGAGGTCGTGGCATAGATTTGTGTGTGCCACGTTATCTTACTCTTGAATTTTATTTGATTTTATTTATATCAAGGTTTTCTCATTGACGGTGTCCTGAACTAGGGGGTACTCAACACGTCATCTCCCGATCTGTTGGATTGGGCCGAGGACCCCTATGGCCGTATACTCATGGGCCAGTTTGGACAGTTGCCGCATACATGAAAGATTCCACAAGACTTGGTGATCAAGACAAGGACTCCTCCCCACCGGCGTATTCGGCTAGGACTCTTGTTATCCTAGGCCTTTGGTGCATTATATAAACCGAGGCCAGGCTAGTCGATAAAGAACATATACATAGAATCATACCATAGGCTAGCTTCTGGGGTTTAGCCTCTCCGATCTCATGGTAGATCAACTCTTGTAATACCCATATCATTAAGAATAAATCAAGCATGACGTAGGGTTTTACCTCCATCAAGAGGGCCCGAACCTGGGTAAAATATCATATTCGCTGCCTCCTGTTACCATCCGTCTTAGACGCACAGTTCGGGACCCCCTACCCGAGATCCGCCGGTTTTGACACCGACATTGGTGCTTTCATTGAGAGTTCTGCTGTGTGTTCGGCAAAAGGTTGATGGCTCGCCTGCAGATCAACTGCGACTTCAACATCTTCGTCACCAGCTCGACTGGTCACCTTGGTTCGACCAAGGACTGCGCCCTACCTCCGATCGTCATGTTCGGATGAGGGCCTTTATAAACATCAACTCCGATCTCTATCAAGATCATGGAGGAATCATACAGGGAGCCCAGGGACTCAACGTCAACACTGCCCTCGGGCGACCGTGCTGTTTTTCTGGACAGCAAACTTGTGTCCGCCGCCACCGCCTCCTCAAGTGTCTTTTTAACGATTGCTTCGGTGGAATTGTGCGGAATTGAGTCTACAACAACCCTGAAAAATTTCGTCGAGTTCCGATGGAGGAATCTCTGGCAATCCACGATATACCGGAGCCCTGTCAAATCTGGACGGGAATCTGGACGAGTTTAGGGCGTGTTGTCCAGATTCTAGCTCAGACGTCCTTTGGAAAATCCAACCGTTGATCGTTTGCAGAATTCCTATATCTACCATCTCTCAAAATTTGAGCTCGATCCGACCGTTCAAACTCCGAGAACCTTCCAATTAGTGAATCACTTTTCGGATTTGTTTTCTGCGTGAAAACGAATCCGACCCGAGTTCGTCTTTTTTATGAACGGCATTTCGGACATCCCTTTTAAAGGAAGTTTTGTATGGGGTATTGTGTTTTGTTCCCGAACACATCCCACCAACTTTAAGATCTTTTGAACATGATCTTCAACATCATGCTGGTGTCAAACCAGTCAGGCAATATTGCTCCACGGCTGCCGACCTGCGCTAGACACGTCGTCACTTTGTTGAGCCGAGCTCAACTTCTTCGGATCATCATCCCGGCAAGCCGAACAAGAGTCCGACATTGCAAAAGATAAATCATCACAACATCGCCGCCCCACAGATTACACGGAACGGGCATACCGACATTGCCGCATAGTCACTTCATCAAGCCGGCATCGACCACGTCACGACCAGCATCGAAAGGGCCGCACTATTGCTTCTTCAAGCTGGTGTCCATCATGCCGATCTACTTCGACTCATCGACTGACATCGAGACTTCGACATCTCGGCTGGACCGGGGGCTTCGCCATCTCTTCATCAACCTACTCCGGAGACTTCGGCGTCACTAGCCGACCAGCTCCGTCGTGTTAGCTGGACCGAGGGCTTTGTCTCGGCGAGCCAACCTTTGCTAGCATCGCCATATCGTCGCTTTATCGCCCATCAGGCAATGGGTGTGCGGATCGAGTCCTAATTTTTGGAATCACCTTTCTTCGGATTGCTACAACAAATAAACTAGGTGCTATTAATCCTAGTATTTTTTGCTTGTTTGGGTTCATTTTTCCAAAGAATTATTACTCTGGTTTGTCCATCATATGTACACAGGTCTATCAAATGGTGGCCGTATTAACGACGGTCGCATGGTGGTTCGGTCAGTCTCCGTACATAGTGCGGCGAACGCCGCATCCGGAACTCAGACTGATCTGTGAATTCAGGCTTTGCCACGCCTTTATCGCATCACGCCGGCGCCCTGCATCGACATTGACTTCGGCGCCAGGCCATATTTCTTTTATTACTCACTTTGCATAAATTATTTATTATGCAACGATTTTTTATTATTACTATTATCTCCAGTTTGCACTATTTTTTGTGCACAGGAAAATGATCTAGCCGGACTATATCCTTTGGCGTCACCTCGGCTGGACGGGGGGCTTCGTCAACACTTCATTACCCCATGCCGGGGACTTCGGCATCACTCTGCCGGCCTACATTGACCGTGCTGTGTCAGACCTTCGGAGTGCCGAGCTCTTTGCTCCGCCACCTCGGGACCGGCTTGGGGGATGGAACCTTGTCCCGCATCAAGCTCGGACTGCGTCGTCACTACCGAACACATTAACCAGCTTAGTTGCCTTCATGCTCAAAGTTTTAAATTTTTAACTTGTGTTCGCTTCGACCAAGCATTATATTTTTTTTGGAAAAAAGTTGCTTGTAAAAAAATTTCCTTGTCCAAACTTTGTTTGTGACGCACAAATTCAAATACCCCGTTTATTTGGAGGCTTCTTTTATGAAGCTTTTCCTCTTGCATATGAGTATACGTGTACGGCTTCGTTCCTTATTCGTGTATTAGGCCACAATATGCACCATCTTGACTTAAGCGATTTGCAAGCTGGGTTGCCTGGCTCCTGTGCTTACCCCTACGTTCCCGATTGTTTGGATAGGGAGTAAAGGGAGCACCTCTGCGATTGTCACGACGGGGTCCTCCGAGCTCTGACCTCCGACTGGGTGAATCCCAAAGCTAGCGCTCTTATTGTTTTCAATCAAGGTCGGCACACAACGGAACCCATGAGTACAAAAAAATCTATTACACAAGTCTCATAGTAATAATGAGCACCGAAGAAAGGTATCGGTGGGGGTACTATTTTCTTTGAAGATGCTTCTTACACTTCGTCTGTAATATAGCATAAGTTCCATGAGCGCGCTTTGTCTGTTACAGCCTTATGGCCCGGTTGCCTGGTTATCGGAAACACTGTCGATATTCTCGACAGGTGGAGTACATAACACTTTTCGGTCCTTGACCGAATAGGGAGAAGCCGACGGTCGGTTAAGACGCATTTAAAGTTCGGGTGAACAAAGATATGATATTAGTACTTCGGTACATACAATCATTATACATAAAATTCTTTTACCCAAGTCACTTGGGGGCTCTTAAATTTATATGAGCCGTTTTATAATAAGTGTTCTTCTTCTTAGTTGCTGCAAAGTTTTTATTACTATTATTATTCATCACTCCTTTTTTCGACACGAGTGTGTGGTCACTAGCCGGGGAGCCTAATTTCTCTCTCAAACGCCGCTAGAGTTTAGTTTGCTAAACTGGCCTAATGAGAAGTACTCCGCCTTCGGGATAGGAGGTTGAAGTCGTAGGCTGACCCGCTTGAAGTCTTGAGATAGGATGTGTCATGTTAAAGCACGACAGAAGCACTCTTTTTTTTCTACGACCAATTTTCGGATTGGCACCGAACACTTGATCTTGTTCGGACGTCAAGTTTTTACTGACGTTCTTTGGAAGACATTTCTTATGTTAAAAAATAATATAACATATCTCTCTGCGTACCTTTGTTTATAAAACCATATGGCCAGATTGCCTTGTTTTTCGTAAATCTTTGCCCTCATAAAGGCTTTATAAAGTAGGACAAACACTCCTCGGCTACTAGCCGAGGAGGTGGAAGCCGATGGTCGGTCAATAAAGTTTTGTACAATGCGGATCCGAGCATTAAGGATGTAAAGTACTTGGATACATAGAGTCATTACACATAATTTGTGATTTTACTATGGATATCGATCCTTAATTCGGCCACCCGTGCCCGCGTTAAGGCTCGGGGGCTACTGGGCTTCGGGCTTATTATTTCCAAATATTAAAGGGGCACATCGATTCCCTGATCTGGTGTTGCCACCCGACTAGTGTCTCGGGGGCTACTGCATTGCCTGTCCAATGCAGAAAATTTTATGTGCAATATAGTTTCCGAGGAGATTATGATCCTCAAGTTGGTCGGCCGCACCCAACCTGAGTCTCGAGGACTGAGCACGCCGCTTTTTGTATCCCGAAGTATTCTGCCGAGCTAGGACTTGATCCTCAGGAAGATTTTGCAAATCAACCCGAGTCTCAGCGGCTACTGGGATCAATGGTCTTACATCATCCTTCAAGTACATCTCGGGTTTTAAACTGATACACACGTTGAGGGTTACTAGCTATATATCTCGGCAGAGAATAAATTGCACCAATCAAAAATATTGACAAAAAATTGGCCTCAGTCGGGGTGGTGCACCACCTCGGAAGCAGTCCGGCATAAAGCTCGGGCGCTAGTGGCTGGCTCCATAGAGAGCATTTCCAGCATTAAGCTCGTCTAAACTCCTTCAACTTTTTTGGACCAAGATGATCTATGACATCTTGGATATAGTCCGGCGTTGGAGCTTGGACACAGTCCGGTGTTGGAGCTCGGATACATTTTGGTGTTGGAGCTCGAAAGCAGTCTGACATTAGTGCTCGGCTGCAAAAGATACCTCGGATGCAGTCCGGCGTTAGAGCTCGGACGCAAGAGGACACTTCCTCCCGCGAACAACTTCAAACCTGAGGTGTGGCATAAAAATAACAAGGCATTGATAAAGGCCGGAAACTTAAAGGGGCTCCTCGGATACCCGACGTATAAACTCGTCGAATGCATTTCGGCGATCCTCAAGATCGAAGATGAGAAGATTTGTTGAACCAGTTTTCAAGACCGACAACCGAAAATGAAGAACAGTTCGGAAGAATCGAGGAGAGTTCCTAACTTGAAGACCGGTTCAGGGGGCTACTGACGGTGTCCTGGACTAGGGGGTACTCAACACTTTATCTCCTGATCTGTTGGATTGGGCCGAGGACCCCCATGGCCGTATACTCATGGGCCAGTTTGGACAGTTGCCGCACACATGGAAGATTCCACAAGACTTGGTGATCAAGACAAGGACTCCTCCCCACCGGCGTATTCGGCTAGGACTCTTGTTATCCTAGGCCTTTGGTGCATTATGTAAACCGAGGCCAGGCTAGTCGATAGAGAACATATACATACAATCATACCATAGGCTAGCTTCTAGGATTTAGCCTCTCCGATCTCGTGGTAGATCAACTCTTGTAATACCCATATCATCAAGAATAAATCAAGCAGGACGTAGGGTTTTACCTCCATCAAGAGGGCCAGAACCTGGGTAAAATATCGTGTTCCCTGCCTCCTGTTACCATCCGCCTTAGACGCACAGTTCGGGACCCCCTACCCGAGATCCGCCGGTTTTGACACCGACACTCATCAACATATATTGTTGGGCCGTGTGGATTTAGTTCAAGAGGGGCGAATGCCTGTTTCAAGAGAATACGAGGCTATATTTGTGCGAGAAATGAGCGATGCTAGTAAGCAGGAGTACAAGGAAAGGGTATGATGTTGCAAATCACTTGGCCGCATATCATACAAGTTTCGTGTTGTTTAAACATATGGTATGCAATCATATACTCTAGAAATCTCGACCTTATAAATTTTACTCCTACTATCAACAACCCTCTACCTAGATATTTAAGGGAACTATAATGAGTGCTAACACATCTATTACATGTAAATGTCATCAACTATATTACAACTTGACATAATTTTATTCTCTTCACTTTGTTTTGCTGATGTTGAGAGGATTTGAATTTAATGAAAAGGCATATGTTGGTTGTTAAAATATCAAAAATCTAAGAAAATGCCCACCACAAAATATGATTTAGTATATAGTAAACGCATTTGCAATGATAGACATTAGAGTTCTAGAGCAAAAATGTTTCTTAATGTTAACTAGCAAACTATTAATATTAGTACACAAGCAAACCGACAAATAGTTAATCAAAGATTAACAATGTGAACTACAATTGCGCTATGACGCATACTCACCACAATAGTGTAAGTTTCATTTATTTAACTAGAAAAAGGTTATTTGGATGGTGATTAATAGTATGAGAACACCAACTGACAAAATAAAATTGTCCCACACATTTAGACCGAGCGAAAATATTAGCAAGAGCGAATAATCTCGAAAATATGAACACACTAATCAATGATGATGCTTAAAAGGGTGTCACTGATCCTATCGTAAGAACTTGTTACTTTTGCATTTATACATCTTTTTTGATACTTCTTGTTTAATTGTGTTTAAACATTTGCTAAGTTGATGTCTTTTGCTAACAATTGTTCCCATTTTAGGCATAGCTTCATCCGGTTCCATGACTAGGCCGCCTTATACCAACCAAGAAGACATGGGAATAAGTGTAGTGGGGGCGAGTTGGAAAAGAGGAAGGACATAGATGTGAAAATCTCTACATGTTGGTGTGATGACCCTTGTGTTGTGAAGGAGTCCACAGACTGGAAGAAGTCATGGATAGAAGGTAGAAGATATTTCATGCATTTCAAATATGAACACGATCGTGCACGTCCAACTAACACCTATGATTGTTAGCTGGAACGTTAAATACAACATCAAGAAATCTCATTTTGTGGTACATATGATAACACTAACATGTTCTTTGTAGTCTCCTCCTCCTTGGGATACTATACATGCATAGACCGTGAGGTACCAAAACATATCTGAGATGACCTATAGAGTGATTGGTGCATAGCCACATCATTGGTTCAACGAGTCTCTGCATATAGCGGAGGAGGAGCGTCATGGGCTTTTGAGGAAGCAAGCACGAAACTGTGTGGCGGGGAGGGGGTGCATTGGGAAGGAGGCTCATGAGGCGGAGAGGATGAGGAAGCATGAACGGACTTGCCTTGCACAAGACTAAGATGAAGCACGTGACAAGAAGGGGAAATGGCACCATGTAACTTGATAGTCTTCTATTTGGGACTTGTACTACCTAATGCCATGAACTTTTATTTGAGAAGCATGTGTTATTTATCTTTTGAACATGGGAATGTTTTCATTTGTAACCTTACCGCCGCCCACTCTGGCGTTACTTAAATCTATGACCAACTTAATATGTGTTAGGCTTGAAATGGTACCTCAGCCGTCTCTAACAGTAGAATCCCGGCTACCCAAAAAAAACATTATCTTGTTGAAGGTGGCACACAACAGGACCCTACCGTGTCAATGTTGATGATAGAGTGGTAAGCCTACTCCCAACTTATTAGGCGGTACGGTCTCATGCCCTACGGCCCCAATCGGTGCCACCTTCAAGAAGAGAAGGCCTTGGGGTAGATAGGACCCTACCTCTAGAGGCACCGATGGTCCCACTCCATGCGCACCACTTACTAAGCTGGCAGTAGGGTATTAAGAGTGAACAAGGCACATTCCAGTGCTACCATACCAAGCATTAACATGTTTGAGCGTACATATCCAACATTACCAAGTACAGAAAATAACACATAATTAACAAGTAGATAGACCCATATATTTCATGAAAGTTCACATGACTACAATAGCCTGTCCCATTTCACCAGACATTAATCTAAGAACAAATGTTGATCTAAACTAGCTAGCTAATTACAAGTTGCATTGCGAGTACTAGAACATTAAATGTAGCCGCCGGTGGCATTACCATTGACCACATCCCTGTGCATGCCCCTGCTGCTAGCGTAATCCTGGTGCTTGTGGTTTCTCTTGGCCGGCGGGTAGTGCAACTATTGGCCTGCTATCTCGTCGCCATGACCCCCGCGGACGCTCTGTAACCCTAGGTGGAACATGCCCTGCATCGTAGCCATTGTGATGGGAATTGCCTCAGCTGGGAGTCCAGACATATGATGATCCATGGCGTGCATGAATGGGAAGCTATTCTGTGCTTCCAATAACTGCTCCATCCCGTTCCCATGGGCATGGTGGTGGTGGTGGTGCGCACAGCCATCCACCGTGTAAGCATCGCTTTCGGCAAAGAGCAGCCTGACAGGGAAGCCGAGACCAAGGTTAGCTGGGTCGAATATGTCGCTGAACTGGCTGTCGTGGGACGGCGTGCTGCCAAAATGGGGTATTGCAATCTTGGTGGTGAAATGTCGGTGCCAGTGGCATAAGTGGTACTACTAGACATGGTTGGTCTCACGGACGACTTCCCTACCGTAGAGGCTCGGGAGGTGGCTGACACCACCTTGGGCTTGGCCCTACGCTTGGCATGGCGACGATACCCCCCGCCGATGGGCACGTTGCGGAGAACGCCGCCGCGGGTCCAGTAGCGGCTGCAGGAGCGGCAGAAGTGGCGGGGCTGGGTAAGAGAGTAGTTATTAAAGTAGCAAAACTTGGTGTTGGTGGATTCGCATCGCGGGCAGTTGAGCCCTGGAACTGGATGCGGCAACCGCGCTAGCCGTGCTCGCTCCGACATGGAAATCGACTTGTTATTTCTGCCGCGACTGCAATCGCCGTCCCCAGCACCGCCGCAACCATCATCTCCGCCCCCTGCAACGTCGTAGTCGGCCCCGGTTGTGGCCATGAACCCTTTGGGATTATTGTTGTTGCATCCTCCATCACCAGGACCATCGGGTGAAGAAGTGGTAGTACTATGAGTGCTAGTGCCGATTTGTTGCAGCTGCAAATCAACAAGGTGATGAGTAATCAATTAACCATATCGGCCAATATATATATATGGAGCTATTTTTTTCTCCATTCGTCCCCGGGATGGGCAGGATGAAGTAGTTTTTGGTAAATCTCGGAAGTTTTGGATTTTTGGTTCGAATAGTTCAAATGAATTTTGATTTTACATTTATTTCAGATAATAACATATAATGTTTGAGCTACATCAGACATAAAGTTCCCTCTTCAAAAGGAGACCCCGTGACCTCTTGGGAGTATAAAGACCGCCGGAAAAAATAGCCCGTTAAATAAATTAGTTTAAGATGTCTCACTAATAGCATGCTATAGCGCGGTATAGCATGCTAAGGATGGTGCTATTTTGCTATAGAACACTATATTTTCATTTATAGAGACCCTATTTGATTTAGCTTTTCTGTTTAAATTCATTTTTTTACCTTTCTGGTATCACAACCCAAGAAACAGTGGTACCTCTTGTGTCTATGAAATTTCAGGTAACTGGTCGGTTACTGTAAATTTCGACCAGAAAAAGAAACCTGATATGGAGTATATTCCTAGATATATATACTTGTTTCTTATGCGAACAAAATCATGAGGGAATATGCAATTAATTAGCAAGCTAGAAGCACGACGATGCATACCTGAAGCTGGTTGTGGTCGGTGTTCCAGAAGTCTGATGAATCAAGGAAGGCAGGAAGGAAGATCATAGCCGGTGATCTAGAGAGAAGAGAAAGTGGGAGGAAGAAACTTAGCAGCAGCTGGGGAAATCAAGCGGAAGAGTACTAGTACCAAGGAAAGGAATGGAAAAAGAAGAGATAAAAAGGACAGAGCAAGGTAGCTAGCTAGCAGCACCCAAATAGATGAGAGAGAAGGGACACACACTCTCTCTAGATATATAGCCTGTGGAGATTTGGAGGAAAAAAGAAGAGGACCCATGTTGTTGTTGTTTTCCTTCATTTGCACACATTTCCTTCTCCAATGTATATGCGGACGTGGCTCAGAGTGCTACCCATGCTAGCTACAGTTTGCAATAAATTAGTTAGTGTACTCTGATTAGCTAAGCTGATAGCTAATTTGCCACCGCATAATTAATCATGCAGGCCACTCCATAGAGTTAAATGGTACTAGCAATTTGGTTGGCCTACATATATTTTTTGTTTGAACACTAGCAAGTCATATCACTCACTCTGTTTCGAGACAACCACTTCTTCTCAACAGTCATGTGCTGTCATTTTTAGTAGGAACCAAGTTGTCGTGTCATTTTCATCATTTTTTTCTTTTCTAATTCTATGTTTTCATGATATTGCGTCCTAAAGATGCCATAAAATGTGGGATATGTCAAAGCGAGATGAACTTCAATCTTGACACATGCATGTCATGTATACATAGAGAAAAATTCACAGCGATTTTCAGTATTTTTTTTTCTCCCGAGCGACCTGTAGTCTTTGTGGTGGATATACAACTTAGTTTTGTATGGGAAGGGACTAACATTATATTTCACAACTCAAGTGTTAGTTAAGTTTATTTGTATAAAAATTCTCTATAACTTAAAGGTTGGATGATTTGATCGCCAACCTAGTGAAATTTATACGACCAGTGATGCAGTGGTGGTTTTGCGCACACACCAATCGGCACAAAAACAAGATAAAATAAACATACATTTATTACTAAACAAAAATAAATGTGAATATCATGACAAAAATAGAAGCGCAATAAATCTATAAGTTTGAACCAAAATTGGGAAACTGTGGATAACTCATAAATAAATTATGAACATTCATGAGTAGTCTATCATAATACTCTTGAAGTTTATTTTTTAAAAAAATGATTTTGTTTCTCTAGGAATACTGCGGGTTTAACTTGTCTAATTTATTTTATTTATTTTTCATATTACACGATTGCCATGTGTGCAAAATCGCCGGCATGTTAGCAACCATATTGTTTTGACTGGGTCAAGGATATAATGTGCTATATATCAGAAGTTTAGGGTCAAACTTGTCAAATTTCAAAATCTAGGAGGTAAAACAGCAACTGATAGTTAAATAGGTGAGGTGGGCGACAGATCTTTCATCCACTTTTACATCAAGCTAGAGGTTTCTCTCCAACATGAGCGAGTTGGCAAACTTGAGCAATCCACTCCATGGTAAATACACATGACAGTGTTCTTTGTTGTGTGCATCTTGGGTGCAGAGAGCAAATTAAGACCCCCTACTTTATTACTTGAGGGATGATCATTGGTGTGAACATACAAGTGTTTAATTGATGCCAGGTGGTTTGCAAGTACCACTGTTGATTTGTACCATGAGAGTTGCGGGTACTGTATGTAGCTGGATATATACGCGCTCTTCTCATCTTCATATACATCGATGATATGAAATAGTGTCCGTGAATATGACATGACAACTAAATTTCTCTCGCGTTATATTTTTTGCATGTTAACAGTTAAAAACTAATGCACATGCATATATAACATCAATCACCTTCCGGAATATAATATATCAATTCCTAATTATTTATTGATGTTTGTCAGGTTGACATGGTTGCTACGTGTGCAAAATATCCGCCATGTTTTATTTTGAAACTGGGGAGGGCCAGAGGGCTCCCCACCTGAAAAATATAAATATTCAATTTGTTTTAAAGTGGCAAAACAAGCTTATAATTCATACTACAAGAGATTCAGAAAGCACACACTCAAGGAGAGGCAAGATAGTCTCGTCATAACATGGCACTGGATTTAAACTCGGCATGTTAGAGATATATTTTCTTTACATGTATTTGGTAGTTTTGGATTTGTAATTCATATCCTTATCTCTAGGAGAGGCTTTTTACCCTTCAAATCTGTACTCTTATATATACTAGCCCGTGAGGCTCAATACAATGTCCATCATATTCCTCTAATCCTTCTCCCTCTATTGTTCTACTCTCTCCTTCCGAAATTACTTGTCACATGAATGAATGTATCTAGCTGTATTTTACTACTACATACATCTATTTCCATGACAAGTAATTTGGAACGGAGGGAGTACATGTTATCAGACTAACCCCGGTCCAAAACCCTAGCCGCCGCCGCTTCAATAACGCGCCGCCTCGGGGGCGGTCGATCTCCATGATCGCCATCGGTGGCCGCGCCTCCGACCTCTAGATCGGTTTTCTCTCCGGCAGTGACTTGGCCAGTCTAATATTTTGGTTCACCGATCATAGATCGTATTGCGTCGCCCACCACATTGACTCTACACCGGCCAGTTCATCATCAATTGTACGACAAGGCTGGACACACCACACAAGGGATGCCTTCATGCGTCACTACCAGACATTGTCGTCCGCATTGTCTCCATCGCTGGTTCGTCTTTGTGGTCATCGCCCGGGACATCACCGACAACATCGCATTCGTCCATGCCACGATGGGTACAACGCCACCATCGGTCCGATCAACCAACCCCGCTCATGTCTTTGCCAAGCACGTCCCTGAGCACGCGCCTACCACCGATAAAGCATCAGGCTGCCGCTGCGTCACCCCTTTTGGCCGCAGCGTCACCGCCCTTGTTTCATGCTACGGGCTTCCAATGTGCCTTGCTTGACGTGGACGTCGCTAGCAGTCTCAGCCACTGGACCGACTCGCGCCCTATAGTTCTGCCACCCCCTCTCGGGTCGGAAGGATCTTGCATGCGGCCCTCTTCACCGTCCTTGCAAACCGACATTCCCGGCTCCCACCGCGCCACGTCCTATGGCGCACGTCGCCACCGTCCACGCATGGTCTTCGTCAGTCCGTCGGGTTGTTCCTCGCCTACTTTGAGTACCGTCGTCGCACTTCTACATGTAACCTGCATGACAACTTATCGCCCCCATATGTCCCACCGACCACATCTTCACCAGTCTAGGCATCGAACATGACCACTTCAGGTCGCTGTTGGTTTCGCCACCTTCTACGTACGTCTTCATCCTCCACGAGTTTGTCAACATCTAATCTCATCCTCGACTACTTCGTCTACTCTAATAACCGCGACTGCACGGACACTTCTCTTTTTCGTCACTCTGTGCCTCACAACCGTCACGGAGGCCTCTCTGCCTGTATGTAGGACAATGGCACACAATTCATGATGGTCCCTTCCTTCGCACGCCCGGTAGTGGCACATCAATACATGCCTTCGTTGCAGACATTCCCGAGTCTGGCAAGCTCGAATCGGCGTCTCGTGTTCATCAGCATCAGAAATGTCTTCATTGGCATCTACATCCTCCTCTATGTCTGCCTCGACCGTGTCACCGATGAGTTCTTCTTTGCGTACTTGGTTCTGACAAAACCAGAGTATGCCTTCATCCACGATCGTACGCCTGATTCTGGAAAAATTACGGCCACACCTTGTCCTCGAGGAGTCGGACTACGTCTCCCTTGGCATCGGCTTCCTCGACGATTGCTTCGACGCGTTCCTGTCACTCTTTACGAAAACCATGTGCTTTGATACGTCTCCAACGTATCTATAATTTTTTATTGATACATGCTATTATATTATCTGTTTTGGATGTTTATGGGCTTTATTATGCACTTTTATATTATTTTTGGGACTAACCTATTAACCGAAAGCACAGTGCAAATTGCTGTTTTTTTGCCTATTTCAGTGTTTCGCAGAAAAAGAATATCAGACGGAATCCAAACGGAATGAAACCTTCGCGGGGATCTTTTTTTGAAACAAACGCAATCCAGGAGACTTGGAGTGGATGTCAAGGAAGCAGCGAGGCGACCACGAGGTAGGGCGGCGCGCCACCCACCCTCGTGGGGCCCTCGCAGCTCCACCGACCTACTTCTTTCGCCTATATATACTCTTATACCCTGAAAACATCCAGGGGAGCCACGAAACCACTTTTCCACCGCCGCAACCTTCTGTACCCGTGAGATCAAATCTGGGGACCTTTTCCAGCGATCTGCCGGAGGGGGATTCGATCACGAAGGGCTTCTACATCAACACCATAGCCTCTCCGATGATGTGTGAGTAGTTTACCACAGACCTTCGGATCCATAGTTATTAGCTAGATAGCTTATTCTCTCTCTTTCGATCTCAATACAAAGTTCTCCTCGATGTTCTTGGAGATCTATTCGATGTAATTTTTTTGCGGTGTGTTTGCCGAGATTCGATGAATTGTGGGTTTATGATTAAGATTATCTATGAACAATATTTGATTCCTCTCTGAATTCTTATATGCATGATTTGATATCTTTGCAAGTCTCTTCGAATTATCAGTTTGGTTTGGCCTACTAGATTGATCTTTCTTGCAATGGGAGAAGTGCTTAGCTTTGGGTTCAATATTGCGGTGCTCGATCCCAGTGACAGAAAGGGAACTGGCACGTATTGTATTGTTGTCATCGAGGATAAAAAGATGGGGTTTATATCATATTGCTTGATTATATCCCTCTACACCATGTCATCTTGCCTAATGTGTTACTCTGTTCTTTTGAACTTAATACTCTAGGTGCATGCTGGTTAGCGGTCGATGTGTGGAGTAATAGTAGTAGATGCAGAATTATTCTGGTCTACTTGACACGGACGTGATGCCTATGTTCATGATCATGCCTAGATATTATCATAACTATGCGCTTTTCTATCAATTGCTCGGTAGTAATTTGTTAACCCACCGTAATATATGCTATCTTGAGAGAAGCCACTAGTGAAACCTATGGCCCCTGGGTCTACTTTATATCATATTATTTTCCCGTCAACTAGCTATTTCTGTCGCCGTTTATTTTGCAATCTTTACTTTTCAATCTATACAACAAAAATACCAAAAATATTTATCTTATTATCTCTATCAGATCTCACTTTCGTAAGTGACCGTGAAGGGATTGACAACCCCTTTATCACGTTGGTTGCGAGGTTCTTGTTTGTTTGTGCAGGTACTAGGTGACTTGTGTGTAGTCTCCTACTGGATTGATACCCTGGTTCTAAAAAACTGAGGGAAATACTTACGCTACTTTATTGCATCTCCCTTTGCTCTTCATGGGAAAACCAACGCATGCTCAAGAGGTAGCAAGAAGGATTTCTGGCGCCGTTGCTGGGGAGATCTACGCCAAGTCAAGACATATCAAGTACCCATCACAAACTCTTATCCCTCGTATTACATTATTTGCCATTTGCCTCTCGTTTTCCTCTCCACCACTTCACCCTTGCCGTTTTATTTGCCTCTTTTCCGTTTGCCCTTTTTCCATTTGTCTTTTTTCACTTGCCTCTTGTGTGTCCATGTGTTAGATCGTTTGTTTCGTCTTCATGGCGAGCCCTCCTTCTCTTCCTTTGTCTCCTGATTTTGAAGTTCTTCACTTCAAACAAAGACAAGGAGAAAACTTAAAAGATGCTTGGTACAGGATGATAGAATCCTATCGTAATTGCACTATGGGGGGGGGGGATTTCAAGATTTTGCTTCACAATTTTTATGTTGGGCGAACCATGTCCCATAGACAACTCTTGGACTTTTCCGCCAAAGGGAGCTTTATTGACGTTGATCCCAATATTGCGTATGAGATTATAGAGGGAATAGTAGGTATACTACCCCCACAAAAGGGACTCCATCATACTCAAGAGGGAACCCAAGTTTTTGAGAAAATATGCGAAGTAACTAAAATTTTGCCAAAATCTCTCGAACCCCTTAAAAATGTTAGTGGGAACCTTCACCGCATGAATATGTTGATCACTCTTTGTAATAAGCGGTTGGATGCTCTAGATCTAAAGATCACTGAGTATGAAGGGAAACGTAAGGAACCTCCCCGATCCGAGCAAAACCCTATCAAAAAGAGCAAATATGATAATTCCTAGATATATTCTTGTTTCTATGCCTAGCTAGGGGCGTTAAACGAAAGCGCTTGTTGGGAGGCAACCCAATTTTATTTTTGTTCATTGCTTTTTGTTCCTGTTTAGTAATAAATAAATAAATCATCTATCCTCTGTTATGATTGTGTTTTTTATGTTTTAATTAGTGTTTGTGCCAAGGAAAGCCTTTAGGATCTTCTTGGATGACTGTTATTTGATCTTGCTGAAAAAAACAGAAAGTATGTGCTCACGAGAATAATTTTCATTTTTAAACAGAGAGCGATAAAATACTAATTCCAACTGAAGTAGATGAATATACAAATTATTTAGGATTCCCTAATTTCCCGGGATTTTTGGAGTCACAGAAGTATTCGAAACCTACAGATTACTACAGGCTGTTCTGTTTTTGACAGATTCTGTTTTTCGTGTGTTGTTTGCTTATTTTGATGAATCTATGGCTAGTATCAGGGGTATGAAACATAGAGAAGTTGGAATACAATAGATTTAACACCAATATAAATAAAGAATGAGTTTATTACAGTACCTTAAAGTGGTGGTTTGTTTTCTTATACTAACGAAGCTCTTGAGATTTTCTGTTGAGTTTTGTGTTGTGAAGTTTTCAAGTTTTTGGGTAAAGATTTGATGGATTTCGGAACAAGGAGTGGCAAGAGCCTAAGATTGGGATGCCCAAGTCACCCCAAGGTAAAATTCAAGGACAACCAAAATCCTAAGCTTGGGGTTGACCCGGAAGGCATCCCCTCTTTCGTCTTCATCTATCGGTAACTTTACTTGAGGCTATATTTTTATTCACCACATGATATGTGTTTTGCTTGGAGCATCTTGTATGATTTGAGTCTTTGTTTTTTAATT
Source organism: Triticum aestivum (assembly GCF_018294505.1). Classification (NCBI taxonomy): domain Eukaryota; kingdom Viridiplantae; phylum Streptophyta; class Magnoliopsida; order Poales; family Poaceae; genus Triticum; species Triticum aestivum. The sequence continues at coordinate 747,135,966 of NC_057800.1, forward strand.
TACCATAATCATTCTTGCTGTACACACATGTCGGTGTCAAAACCGGCGGATCTCGGGTAGGGGGTCCCGAACTGTGCGTCTAACACTACTAGGGAAAACCTTATACACAGAAGTTTATCGGTAGCGCGGTTTAAAAATGGGCGCTACTGCTAATTAGTAGTAGCGAGGGGTATAAAAACCGCGCTACTACTAAGTTGATAGTAGTAGCGAGGGGTATAAACCCGCGCTGCTGCTAAATGGTCTCCAACAATGCCCACGGGATAGGCCATAGTAGTAGCGAGGGGTATAAAACCGGCGCTACTACTAAATAAGTAGTAGTAGCGCAGGTAAGACCCCCACGCTACTACTAAGCGTGTCCACCCTTGCCCGATCCACACTCCCACACCACCAACCGTCCCACACCACCCACCCCCCGTCTGTCTAAAAAAACCACGCAGCCCGATCCATATCCCCAACCTCCTCTCCTCTCCCAACCAACTCGCCGTCGGCCTCCCTTCAACCTCCTCTCCTCCGTTCGTCCGCCCGCATGCCCCCCGGCGCGTGCGCCACGCCGGCGGCCGCACGCCCGCCGCTCCCCGTCTCGCGCCGCTACCCGCCCCCGCCAGCTCCTCCTCCGCTATGGCATGTCGCTGCACCGCGGCCTCCTCCCCCGCGGCATCGGCGTCGGCGTGGGACTGGACCCGCTGGAGCCGGCACTTCGCGGAGATGGACCAAGGACAAGGCCAAGCACATGAGCCCTAATAGCACCACTACCAGCATTGGCTCCTCCACTGCGCCCCCACGCATCCCCATGCCTCCGCCACCCGTGACCCTCTCCGTCTCCATATCCGGTGAGCAAGGCAGAGCAGAGCACCCCCTTCCTTGCTTCCTTTCTTGCTAGGGTTTCGCTGGATTCAGGCGGGGATCACTTGCTTGTTCTTCCTGGCCTAGCCTAGGGTTGCTGAATGCTGATTCAGTAAGAGCTTGCTAGTAGCTAGGGTTTCGCTGGACCCCTTAATATCTCAATTACTTCTGTTCTGGTCCTTATTAATCCCATTATGTAAGAACCCATGCTCGCTTAGTTATCCATCCATTCACTACCTGCTACATACATTTAATTTGTGCTCCTATGCTAATTTGATAACAATCCTAGCCCTCTATAGTTTAGTTTCTGCTCAATTGAAGAAACTAGGCAGGCATGCCGTACATGCTCTGCTCCAAGGCAATTGCTTCTGTCGCCGGACGTTACCACAAGGAATGCTCTGTAGAAAATGTGTTAGCTTCACTAAAAATGTGTTTCCTAGGATCTGATGCATGTGTGTGTTCGCGTGGTTGTGTGCAGGCAGTTGAAGGAAGGGGGCGAGCCATGGAGAAGCTGCTAGGTGCGGGCTCCGACTCTGAAGCCATGGATGGAAGGTACCTCTATTGCCCATCTCCTCTGTCTCTTCTTCTTCTTTTGCTGCTGCAGAGCAACCCATATAGTGATATGGGTGCTCAATAGCCTCCAACCCTGGTTATTCTCTATGTAACAGTTCATATCAGTAATTCTATCTATGACATCTATATTAAGTTCAACGTTTATGCTTTGTGGAAGTATGTATTTACTCTATTTTGAAGCTGTTGCCGTAGTTGTTTTTGTAAAATATTTGCTGACTAGGAAATGATGCTCTCATAGACAATAACTAGCTTGTCAAATATTTGAGTAGATTTAGTGATTATATCTTACACAAGAGTAGGTTCATGTATATGTGCTGATTCAACTATATTAAAAGTGTTAGCCAAATTTTATTTCGTGGAATGAACACTTGAATTCAGCTCAGCATACTGGATGTTCTATCATCTTACTCCTTAGGTTTAAAAACTAGTTGATGATGGTTTCCTTTGTCATGTTGCTCTTGGAAATCCATAGTCTGAAACGGTTTGTGAATGTAGTTAGCATTTCAATCTTATTCATGTGGTACTCAAGAATAAGAAGTTGCAAGTCTGTTACAATCCCTTGCTGTATGTTTATTGAAGGGGTCAGATCCTCGTGAATGTTCCACATGAGACATCCAGCACGCTTCCATGCAATGGACCCTTGATGAACGAAGGTGGAGGAAGGCCACTGCATCTATGCTCGGCCGCGAGAAGATGACATGGATCTCGTCTGCCCGCTCATCCACTTGTAAGGTCACATCTCTAACTTCTCTGCTCCCTACTCTGAAAACTGAACCCCTTTCTTCTCTGTACATTTGATAGGTTGCAATTTGTCATTTCAACTGGATAGATGGTTGTATTCATTTCGTCCTGCACTATATTTCTTGCTCAATTGTTGTTTGTGCTTAGGTTGTACTAGTAGCCGCCGCACAAGTACAAGAAGGGTTTCAGATTTCTCATTTGTGCAAAGAATAAGTTCAGTCAATCTAATATTGATACTTATAGTGTAAACCCCTATGTAATTTCGGTGAATTCCCTTTGTAATCTTAGTGCTTGCAATGTAAAAGTGCAGTGTAAGATAGACTAATGAAAGACTGAAACTACCACTTCAGTAATTATAGTGTAATTTAATGTGCATTTTGCACAGTAATGTGTATTCCTTATCTTTATGGTGGCCTGAATTTAAAGTGGTGTTGGACTCTAATTTTCAGTAATGTGTCACTTCTAGTTTACGTAAATATTTTTGCATTCTTGTTAGTCTTGTGCCCCATTGTAAAGAAATTCAGTAAACGTGTATGTCCGATTATGTAAATACAATATTTTACAAACCATTTAGATACAACAACATGATCTTTGTTTTCTTTCCCACAAGAAGCTAATTTGGCTTACATGAAGGGGTGCATCCTCTTCATCTTGCAGGTGTGACTCATGTCCTCGCATTCTTACTTCACCTTCGTTTCCATCAGCTTCTTGATCCTGAAATTTTAAGATAAATTGCAAGTACTCAGTATCATGTTCTTAAACAAAGCTATTGTTTTTTTCTTGAATGTTAGTGTTTTCTCTAACCTATGTATAGTGTCAACAAAGATCTAAATTACCACATGGAGATGCATTTTTTGGCGGCATCTTACATCACAGTAATTTACAACGAAGATAGGTTTACAGTGTCTTTTTTATAGCAACTATAATGCATAGCTGCAGATTTTCTCGAATGTACATATGTATTTTGTATGCATGACAGATTCTATCTTCGGTAGTGTTATCTATGTAGTCTGATTTATACACTGCATTCCTAAGCTGAAATATATTTTGTAACTTAAATATATAGTCCAAGTTTCATTGAGTTATTTGTCACTTTTTAATTGAATATCTTTTTGTAACTGAAATATCTATGTACTTACAGTGCATATCTAATAAGGCCCTTCCTAGCGAGACCTAAGTTTAACCGAACATCTTTTTTGTCGATCGTCGTAGGTTTTTATGCCCCATGTATTTAACTGAATATCTTTTATGTCCTGATGCCTCATGGATTTATAGTAGTAATGTTCTAATTTAGTGTTTCTTCAACATGCTCAGGGACTCAGGGCAATGGATAAAATCTAGATGCTAAGTTGACTTTTTTCCTGTGGATTTGGTTATCGTGAAGAGATGCACATAGGGTTAATTGCTACAGATACTGAAAACTTTGAAACTGGTGACGGCGATGACCATGATCGTAATCACAAGCACTGAAGACCACTGCCATGTTCCTGCACTTTAGTGTTATCTCAATCGCTGCATTGAAATAGTATGATCTATTACTTCACATTTTCTGTACCATGAGGACAACTGTCACATTGTGCCAATATATGTGTAGCCTTGAAAGGTGTCCTCTAAGTGTTGTTACTATTGATGATTTGAGTTGCAATTAACGTTCTTCACAATATTCTCCAAAATCCTATCTGAGTGTTGGATTTGAGTTGCTTGCCTAGACTATTTTCTGTGCTGCAGCATTTCATGCAGCATTTTTTGTTTTTATTTTTAATCCCTAATTATTTACTAGTAGCGTGGGAATAAATGGTACGCTACTAGTATCTAGAATGCTAGTAGCGCCTGGTATTCTAGACACGCTACTACTATTTCGTTAGTAGTACCGCTGGTTTGTTTCCAATAGTAGTAGCGCGCACAGGAGAAGCGCGCTATAGCTATTAGCAGTAGCGAGCTTCCATTAAGAGCGCTGCTGCTACACTTGTGTAGCAGTAGCGCTGGTGAGCACGCGCTACTGCTACGTGTTAGCTGTAGCGCCTTATTAGTAGCACCGGTCCCCGAGCTACTGATACACCTAAAACCCGCGCTGCTGCTAGCCTTTTCCCTAGTAGTGTAAGGCGGATGGTAACAGGAGGCAGGGGACACCATGTTTTACCCAGGTTCGGGCCCTCTTGATGGAGGTAAAACCCTACTTCCTGCTTGATTATTCTTGATAATATGTGTACTACAAGAGTTGATCTATGCCGAGATTGGAGAGGCTAAACCCTAGAAGCTAGCCTATGGTATGATTGTATGTTGTCCTACGGACTAAAACCCTCCGGTTTATATAGACACCGGAGGGGGCTAGGGTTAGACAAGGTCAGTTACAAAGGAGGAGATATACATATCCGTATTGCCTAGCTTGCGTTCCACGCCAAGTAGAGTCCCATCCGGACACGGGACGAAGTCTTCAATCTTGTATCTTCATAGTCCAACAGTCCGGCCAAAGGATATAGTCCGGCTGTCCGGAGACCCCCTAATCCGGAACTCCCTCAACACCTTTTGGGAGAGACACACATGAATCGGAATTTATTAGAATACTCTATGTGCTTCACTTATATCTTTTGAGCTAAATAACTTTGCTCTAGTACTTCGCTTATATCTTTTTAGAGCACGGTGGTGGTTTTATTTTATAGAAATTATTGATCTCTCATGCTTCACTTATATTATTTTGAGAGTCTTTTAGAATAGCATTGCAATTTGCTTTGGTTATGAAATTAGTCCTAATCTAATAGACATCCGGGATGGGTATAATAAAAACTTTCATATAGAGTGCATTAAATGTTATGAGAAGTTTGATTCTTGATAGTTGTTTTGAGATATCGATATAAAGGTGGTAATATTAGAGTTGTGCTAGTTGAGTAATTATGGAATGGAGAAATACTTGTGTTGAAGTTGGCAAGTCCCGTAGCATGCACATATGGTAAACATTGTGTGACAAATTTGAAGCATGAGGTGTTCTTTGATTGCTTTCCTGATGAGTGGCGGTCGGGGACGAGCGATGGTCTTTTCCTGCCAATCTATCCCCCTAGGAGCATGCGCGCAGTGCTTGGTTTTGATGACTTGTAGATTTTTGCAATAAGTATGTGAGTTCTTTATGACTAATGTTGAGTCCATGGATTATACGCACTCTCAACCTTCCATCATTGCTAGCCTCTTCGGTACCGTGCATTGCCCTTTCTCATCTCGAGAGTTGGTGCAAACTTCCCGGTGCATCCAAACCCCGTGATATGATACGCTCTATAACACATAAGCATCCTTATATCTTCCTCAAAACAACCACCATACCTACCTATTATGGCATTTCCATAGCCATTCCGAGATATATTGCCATGCAACTTTCCACTGTTCTGTTTATTATGCCACGCTTCATCATTGTCATATTGCCTTGCATGATCATGTAGTTGACATCGTATTTGTGGCAAAGCCACCTTCATCATTCTTTCATACATGTCACTCTTGATTCATTGCATATCCCGGTACACCGCTGGAGCCATTCATATAGAGTCATATTTTGTTCTAAGTATTGAGTTGTAATTCTTGAGTTGTAAAGTAAATAAAAGTGTGATGATTTTCATTATTAGGGCATTGTCCCATGTGAGGAAAGTTCTTCGGAAAAAAGAGAAAGGCCATAAAAAAGGGAGGCCCAAAAAAATGAGAGAAAAAGAGAGAAGGGGCAATGTTACTATCCTTTTTCCACACATGTGCTTCAAAGTAGCACCATGATCTTCATGATAGATAGTCTCTTATGTTGTCACTTTCATATATTAGTGGGAATTTTTCATTATAGAACTTGGCTTGTATATTCCAACAATGGGACTCCTCAAATGCCCTAGGTCTTCGTGAGCAAGCAAGTTGGATGCACACCCACTTAGTTACTTTTGTTGAGCTTTCATATATTTATAGCTCTAGTGCATCCGTTGCATGGCAATCCCTACTCATTGCATTGACATCAATTGATGGGCATCTTCATAGTCCATTGATTAGCCGCGTCAATGTGAGACCTTCTCCCTTTTTATCTTCTCACACAACCTTCATCATCATATTCTATTGCACCCATAGTGCTATATCCATGGCTCGCGCTCATATATTGCGTGAAAGTTGAAAGAGTTTGAAAATACTAAAGTATGAAACAATTGCTTGGCTTGTCATCGGGGTTGTGCATGATGGGAGCATTTTGTGTGACGAATATGAAGCATGGCCAAACTATATGATTTTGTAGGGATACACTTTCTTTGGCTATGTTATTTTGATAAGACATGATTGCTTGGTTAGCATTGCTTGAAGTATTATTATTTTTATGCAAATATTAAGCTTCTGTCTAGAATCTTTCGGATCTAAACATTCATGCCACAATAAAGAGAAATACATTTAAAATTATGTTAGGTAGCATTCCACATCAAAAATCCTGTTTTTATCATTTACCTACTCGAGGACGAGCAGGAATTAAGCTTGGGGATGCTTGATACGTCTCCAACGTATCTATAATTTTTTATTGTTCCATGCTATTATATTATCTGTTTTGGATGTTTATGGGCTTTATTATGCACTTTTATATTATTTTTGGGACTAACCTATTAACCGAAAGCCTAGTGCAAATTGCTGTTTTTTTGCCTATTTCAGTGTTTCGCAGAAAAGGAATATCAAACGGAATCTAAACGGAATGAAACCTCTGCGAGAATATTTTCTGGAATAAATGCAATCCAGGAGACTTGGAGTGGACGTCAAGGAAGTAACGGGGTGGCCACGAGGTAGGGCGGCGCGCCCAGGGGGCCAGGCGGGTCCCCCACCCTCGTGGGCCCCACACAACTCCACCGACCTACTTCTTTCGCCTATATATACTCTTATACCCTGAAAACATCCAGGGGAGCCACGAAACCACTTTTCCACCACTGCAACCTTCTGTACCCATGAGATCCCATCTAGGGACCTTTTCCGGCGATCTGCCAGAGGGGGATTCCATCACGAAGGGCTTCTACATCAACACCATAGCCTCTCCGATGATGTGTGAGTAGTTTACCACATACCTTCGGGCCCATAGTTATTAGCTAGATGGCTTCTTCTCTATCTTTGGATCTCAATACAAAGTTCTCCTCGATGTTCTTGGAGATCTGTTCGATGTAATTCTTTTTGCGGTGTGTTTGCCGAGATCCGATGAATTGTGGGTTTATGATTATGATTATCTATGAACAATATTTGATTCTTCTATGAATTCTTATATGCATGATTTGATATCTTTGCAACTCTCTTCGAATTATCAGTTTGGTTTGGCCTACTAGATTGATATTTCTTGCAATGGGAGAAGTGCTTAGCTTTGGGTTCAATCTTGCGGTGCTCGATCCCAGTGACAGAAAGGGAACCGACACGTATTGTATTGTTGCCATCGAGGATAAAAAGATGGGGTTTATATCATATTGCTTGATTTTATCCCTCTACATCATGTCATCTTTCCTAATGTGTTACTCTGTTCTTTTGAACTTAATACTCTAGATGCATGCTGGATAGCGGTCGATGTGTGGAGTAATAGTAGTAGATGCAGAATCGTTTCGGTCTACTTAACACGGACGTGATGCCTATGTTCATGATCATGCCTAGCTATCATCATAACTATGCACTTTTCTATCAATTGCTCGGCAGTAATTTGTTAACCCACTGTAATATATGCTATCTTGAGAGAAGCCACTAGTGAATCCTATGGCCCTCGGGTCTACTTTATATCATATTATTTTCCCGTCAACTAGCTATTTCTGTCGCCGTTAATTTTGCAATCTTTACTTTTCAATCTATACAACAAAAATACTAAAAATATTGATCTTATTATCTCTATCAGATCTCACTTTCGTAAGTGACCGTGAAGGGATTGACAACCCCTTTATCGCGTTGGTTGCGAGGTTCTTGTTTGTTTGTGCAGGTACTAGGTGACTTGCGTGTAGTATCCTACTGAATTGATACCTTGGTTCTCAAAAACTAAGGAAATACTTACGCTACTTTGTTGCATCACCCTTTGCTCTTCAAGGGAAAACCAATGCATGCTCAATAGGTAGCATGCTTGCGGCTACATGTGCGGTTACCTCGACACCGGCTCTCGACCACGACATCGACCACGCCGACCACTCGCGCGGCTACCTCAATCAAGGCTACCGCCCCATGCTATCGGCTACCTCAACATTGATAGAAAGGGCTACCACCTCGCCCGATTACGTCACGAGCTTCCTCTACAGTCCAAGCTACCGTGACGCAACACTGTCCATGACGTTCTCGTTCCTATGAAGGGGAGATGTTAGCCCACTGGTTTATACTTCGTTTTCTCTGCAGTCTGACCATCTATGACGTTCCTATTGTTCACGATGCTACCACTACAATTGCAGATGGATGTTAGAGATATAGTGCGTTTACATGTATTTGATAGTTTAGGATTTGTAATCCGTCTCCTACCTTATATCTCTAGGAGATCCTTCTTGCCCTCCAAGTCTGTACTCCTATCTATACTTTCCCGTGAGGGTCAATATAATATCCATCATATTCTGCCAATCTTTCTCTCTCTATCGTTCTACACGTCAGACCGCAGTTCGTGAGGCCAGAGGCTTAAGCCATCATCGATGTTTTCGGTGACTTCGGAAGCCGTATTCTCAAACTGTCTAAACTTGCATTATGAATGTCCCATACCTTCCAGAGAACGATGAGCACAACAAACGTTGTGACGCAGGCAGCCGACGGTGTGCCTGGTACAAGATGTCCACGAAGGGTGAGCTCGAGGGTGTGAAGCCAATGGCGGCCCAAATATTGCACGCTGGGTGCAGGAGAAAAATAGGTGCAGGCGGTCTTCCTCGGCAGCAGAGCACCGAGGGCAGGTCAAATTGTCTTGAAGGGTCTTTCGGTGTATGTTCGATTTGTTGTTAAGCTGGTTTAAGTAGAAGAACCATCTGAATATCCTGACTTTGGCTGGCACACGCGAGGCCCATATGATCTGCAGAACTGGTTCAACCGACTGGGTCGAGAAGGCAGAGTATGCCCCTTTGGTGGAGGAGCATTCCCCATGAAGCATGTTATCAACCGTACTGATATGAATAGGGTCAAACCCTAAATCTGTTGACTACTAGATGTTAGGTTAATATAATTTGAAAATATAAGAGACAAATTAAACTACCTTTTCATAATATTTTGAATTTTTATTGCTCACCACATAAGGCACATGGTAACAAATTAAACTATAACCACCAGTTGAGGTAGTTGTGTTGGGCAATGAGTTTTTTCTCTCCAATTTCAAATCGAGATAGAATGTGACGTGCAATTGAGTCTGATTCCTTGTTCAATATGCACGACAGTGTTCTTGCATGCTGGTGTGCAGAGACCTCTTCTTCTGTTACTCAAGGGTTGATTGTCCACGTGCAGAAATAAGTGTTTATTTGAAGACAGGTGGTTTGGACGTGTCATTGTTCGTCCATGCCATGACAGTTGCAGGTACTGTACATACCCGGACATATAGGTACTGAAGCGTGTGTACGTTAGTGACTTCTTGCATTCTTCATAGCGGTCCTTGACATGAAACAGTCACCATGAATACGAGCCAAAATTAGTTTTCTCTTTCTTCAATTTTCTTTGCGTTATCGTTTAACCAACTATCACCTTCCATTATACAATATACTCCCTCCATTCCTAAATATAAGTCTTTGGAGAGATTCCACTATGGACCACATACGGAGCAAAATGAGTGAATCTATACTCTAAAATGCATTTAGATACATCCGTATGTGGTCCATAGTGAAATCTCTATAAAGACTTACATTTAGGAACGGAGGGAGTATTACTATATGTACGTACTTCTTGACAGCTGGAGTACTACACAGTTCACACTACAGTAATGTCCCTCAAAAAAAATGTCCACTCAGGGTTGTTTCTCAAGTTAGTTACCGTGTTAAACTCTTAGGAAAAGTAGACTTATTTATAGTGCAAAACATAAAAGTTATTATGTGCCACATATATGTGATTGAAATAAGGGAACATGCACTAACTTAGTTTAAGTTGAAGAATCATATATCAGGGGAACTCCAACGGGAATCTCAAAACGAACGACACCAAATGTTGGCAGACACGTCTGGACATGTTCATGGACAACGGGCAGGTGCCGGCCATCCAACCATAGTCACAAAATCCGGACAGCGGGCTATGACTAACAGTGGGGCAGGAGGACCAAGTGAAAAAAAGGTGAGCAGGGCACATGGTTTGTGGGAAGATCTGGTCCAACTAACAGTGGATCAGGTGGACCAGACCTCCCCCCCCCTCCAGTATGCACAAAAGTTTTTTGTCTCCAATTTCAAATCGAGATAGAAAGTGACGTGTAACTGGGTCTGATTCCTTGTTCGATATGCACGACAGTGTTCTTTGTTGTGTGCATGCTCGTGTGCAGAGACCTCTTCTTCTGTTACTCAAGGGTTGATTGTCCACATGAAGAAATAAGTGTTTATTTGAAGCCGGGTGGTTTGCAAGTATAATTGTTCGTCCATGCTATGGTAGTTGCAGGCACTGTACATACCCGGACACATAGGTACTGCAGCTTGTGTACGTTAGTGACTTCTTGCATTCTTCATAGCGGTCCATCACATGAAACAGTCACCATGAATACGAGACAAAAATTAGTTTTCTCTCTCTTCAATTTTTTTTTGCGTTAACAGTTAACTAACTAATGCACGTGGACATATTACATCGATCACCTTCCATGATACAATATATTACTATGCACTTACTGCTTGAAAGCACAGTACACACTAGACTAATGTCCACTCAGGGTTGTTCCTCAACTTAGCTACCGTGTTAAACTCTTAGGAAAGTAGACCTATTTACAATCCGGAAAAATTTTATAATGTGCCACATATATGGGATTGAAATAAGGGAACATGCACCTGAATTAGTTTAAGCTAATTGAAGAATCATATATTAGGGCAACTCAAACGGGGATCTCCAAACGAACGACACCCAATGTAGGCAGACACTTCTGGACATGTCCATGGACAACGGGCAGGTGCCAGCCATCCAACCATTGTTACCAAATCCGGACAACGGGCTATGACTAACAGTGGGCCAGGAGGACCAAGCCAAAAAAAAGAGGTGAGTGGGACACATGGGTTGTGGGAAGATGTGTTCCAACTAATAGTGGATCAGTTAACCCCCCCCCCCCCCCAAGTTAGCTTACAATTTGGGGTTTTCATACGTCCGGACCGGTCCATACTAATTCAGTGACCTATGTGAGATTGCTTTAAGTGTCTGGACATTTGCAAGCGACTTGATGACCCTCGTTGGAGTTGCCCTCAGGAGATCTTAAAGAGTATGTAGAAAGGAAGAAGAAGAGTGAAGGCATTTGGAAGTCTTGAAATATGACAAATAAGAAGATAGCTTAGGTTGGAGTTTTCCATACATATATTCCCTTTGTTTCACATTGAGTCCATCTGTAGACTTGCGTTGCAAAAGGAGTTTTACAAAAACTGACAAAAAAAGAAAATATAATTAAGTTGGGTCACTGTCCATTCTTGTAGTATCCACAGTTTGGCGCCTAGTACATTATGTACTACACCGTGCTCATTCAGGGCTCAGAACATTAATCGATAATCACAACATCTCACCAAGAAATTGCACTGCCCAAATATGTTTATCTGCCAGATTTATCCATCCTTTTATCTCATAATCAGATAATCTTTGGCAATTGAAATACCTTACCATACTAGCATGTGCATGATGAAGGTAATGGCAAATTAGGTTGTGTTCCATAGGTTATGCTCATATCTATAAATAAGATCCATTTATGGATGGAGCGAGTAATTATAAGTAATATTTTCTAATCCCAACATGTAGTTATTAAGAGTCATTTTACAGTGCATCCGGACGATATGGACCGTCCGTCGGAGCAAAATCGACGGTGCAGATCCGATGCAATACACTGATGTCACGTGTATTATATCAGACCCCGAGGGGCATTTTCGGGGGAAAAAATATTTCGAACTGATCTGTTTTTCCCTCCCAAATATTTCGAGGGTATTCTCGGTATGAATTTGAGGGCTATTTTCGGTTCGATATTTATCCCGTTCGCTAGGGTTTATGCCTCGCCGCCGCTACGGTTTTGATCCTCGCCGGCAGGATCTAGCCGCTCGTCGCGGCCCCTCCCTCCCTCGTCGCCGGCAGGATCTAGCCGCTCGTCGCGGCCCCTCCCTCCCTCATCGCCGGCAAGATCTAGCCGCGCGTCGCGACCCTTCCCTTCCTCCACCCCAATTCCCTCGCGATCTCGCATCGCATTTTCAACGAACATGAGAGGAGGCCCACTGCCATCCCCGCAGCGGCCGCCGGCGAAGAGTCGGCGCCATCCCACCTCCCAGTTCTCCATGTGGGTGCCTATAGCCACAAGGTTATAGGCAACCTCTTTCCCACACCCCAATTGGTTGTTTGCGTCCTCTACATATCATTTCTCAGCCATGGCTGCAGCTTCTATCTGGCCATGCATCACGTCCGATGGCAAGGTGGTTGGGTATGGACCATGTTCTGCGGGACTAGATGAAGCCGGCCGCCGGCCTCGACGGCCAGCCCCATTCGTCCACCCCGACTGCTTGATCTACGAACGTTCAATCGTTGCATTCAACATGTATTCTTTCAATTTGGCTGATAGGTGAGATTTGGAGATCAATGGAGATGATAAGCTATTAATTTTGGAATGTACTATAAACAATTCATAGCTTATGTTGCTCAATATTTATGATGCTCGCTTCTTCTTATGCAATTGCTGGACTGGGATCAACAGACTTGGCATGTGCTTTATATGAAAAATTAGATTCACATGGCATATCCACCTTTTCAAGATTGCTGTTAAGTCTTATAATGATGTTTTTGTTGGGTTTCGTAGTAATTTCAAAAAAATTCCTACGCACACGCAAGATCATGGTGATGTATAGCAACGAGAGGGGAGAGTGTTGTCTACATACCCTTGTAGACCGTAAGCGGAAGCATTAGCACAACGCGGTTGATGTAGTCGTACGTCTTCATGGCCCGACCGATCAAGCACCGAAACTACGGCACCTCCGAGTTCTAGCACACGTTCAGCTCGATGACGTCCCTCGAACTCCGATCCAGCCGAGTGTCGAGGGAGAGTTCCGTCAGCACGACGGCGTGGTGACGATCTTGATGTTCTACCATCGCAGGGCTTCGCCTAAGCACCGCTACGATATTATCGAGGTGGACTATGGTGGAGGGGGGCACCGCACACGGCTAAGAGATCCAAGCGATCAATTGTTGTGTCTTTGGTGCTAGCCCTGCCCCTCTATTTATATGTTGAGCCCCGGGGTCGAAACTTGGAGCAAAAGCCTCCTCAAAGTCGGTTTTTCCCGAAAGGCAAGAGTCCCACTCGGACTCCAGGACCAAACGCCACAATCCTTGGCGTCTGGCCCAGATGCCATGGGCCTCGGCGTCTGGCCCAGGGCCAGACGCTAGGGTCTCCGGCGTTTGGCCCCCTGGACTCCGCAAAACTCCTTTTGCACCGATCTAAAGCCTCATGGGCTTGACCCCTTGGCCTAACCATATCATCCAATATATGAATCTTTACGTCTCGACCATTTCGAGACTCCTCGTCATGTCCCCAATCTCATCCGGGACTCCGAACTCCTTCGGTACATCAAAACATGTAAACTCATAATATAACTGTCATCGTAACCTTAAGCGTGCGGACCCTACGGGTTCGAGAACAATGTAGACATGACCGAGACACGTCTCCGGTCAATAACCAATAGCGGGACCTGGATGCCCATATTGGCTCCTACATATTCTACGAAGATCTTTATCGGTCAGACCGCATAACAACATACGTTGTTCCCTTTGTCAACGGTATGTTACTTGCCCGAGATTCGATCGTCAGTATCCAATACCTAGTTCAATCTCGTTACTGGCAAGTCTCTTTACTCGTTCCGTAATACATCATCTCACAACTAACATATTAGTTGCAGTGCTTGCAAGGCTTATGTGATGTGCATTACCGAGAGGGCCCAGAGATACCTCTCCGACAATCGGAGTGACAAATCCTAATCTCGAAATACGCCAACCCAACATCTACTTTTGGAGACACCTGTAATGCTCCTTTATAATCACCCAGTTACGTTGTGACGTTTGGTAGCACCCAAGGTGTTCCTCCGGCAAACGGGAGTTGCATAATCTCATAGTTATAGGAACATGTATAAGTCATGAAGAAAGCAATAGCAACATACTAAACGATCAGGTGCTAAGCTAATGGAATGGGTCATGTCAATCAGATCATTCAACTAATGATGTGACCTCGTTACTCAAATAACAACTCTTTTGTCTATGGTTAGGAAACATAACCATCTTTGATTAACGAGCTAGTCAAGTAGAGGCATACTAGTGACACTCTGTTTGTCTATGTATTCACACATGTATTATGTTTCCGGTTAATACAATTCTAGCATGAATAATAAACATTTATCATGATATAAGGAAATAAATAATAACTTTATTATTGCCTCTAGGGCATATTTCCTTCAGTCTCCCACTTGCACTAGAGTCAATAATCTAGTTCACATCGCCATGTGATTTAACAGCAATAGTTCACATCACCATGTGATTAACACCCATAGTTCACATCGCTATGTGACCAACACCCAAAGGGTTTACTAGATTCAGTAATCTAGTTCACATCGCTATGTGATTAACACCCAAGGAGTACTAAGGTGTGATCATGTTTTGCTTGTGAGAGAATCTTAGTCAACGGGTCTGCCACATTCAGATCCTCATGTATTTTGCAAATTTCTATGTCAACAATGCTCTGCATGGAGCTACTATAGCTAATTGCTCCCACTTTCAATATGTATCTAGATCGAGACTTAGAGTCATCTAGATTAGTGTCAAACTTGCATCGGCGTAACCCTTTACGACGAACCTTTTTTCACTTCCATAATAGAGAAACATATCCTTATTCCACTAAGGACAATTTTGACCGCTGTCCAGTGATCTACTCCTAGATCACTATTGTAATCCCTTGCCAAACTCAGTGCAGGGTATACAATAGATCTGGTACACAGCATGGCATACTTTATAGAACCTATGACTGAGGCATAGGAAATGACTTTCATTCTCTTTCTATTTTTTGCCGTGGTCGGGCTTTGAGTCTTACTCAACTTCACACCTTGTAACACAGGCAAGAACTCTTTCTTTGACTGTTCCATTTTGAACTACTTCAAAATCTTGTCAAGGTATGTACTCATTGAAAAAACTTATCAAGTGTCTTGATCTATCTCTATAGATCTTGAAACTCAATATGTAAGCAGCTTCACCGAAGTCTTTCTTTGAAAAACTCCTTTCAAACACTCCTTTTATGCTTTACAGAATAATTCTACATTATTTCCAATCAACAATATGTCATTCACATATACTTATCAGAAATATTGTAGAGCTCCCACTCACTTTCTTGTAAATACAGGCTTCTCCGAAAGTCTGTATAAAACCAAATGCTTTGATCACACTATCAAAACGTTTATTCCAACTCCTGAGAGGCTTGCACCAGTCCATAAATGGATCGCTGGAGCTTGCACACTTTGTTAGCTCCCTTTGGATCGACAAAACCTTCCGGTTGCATCATATACAACTCTTCTTCCAGAAATCCATTCAGGAATGCAGTTTTGACATCCATCTGCCAAATTTCATAATCATAAAATGCGGCAATTGCTAACATGATTCGGACGGACTTAAGCATCGCTACGGGTGAGAAGGTCTCATCGTAGTCAATCCCTTGAACTTGCCGAAAAACTTTTGCGACAAGTCGAGCTTTGTAGACAGTAACATTACCATCAGCGTCGGTCTTCTTCTTAAAGATCCATTTATTCTCAATTGCTTGCCGATCATCGGGCAAGTCAACCAAAGTCCATACTTTGTTCTCATACATGGATCCCATCTCAGATTTCATGGCTTCAAGCCACTTTGCGGAATCTGGGCTCATCATCGCTTCTTCATAGTTCGTAGGTTTCGTCATGATCTAGTAGCATGACTTTCAGAACAGGATTACCGTACCACTCTGGCGCGGATCTTACTCTGGTTGATCTACGAGGTTCAGTAGTATCTTGTTCTGAAGTTTCATGATCATCATCATTAGCTTCCTCACTAACTGGTGTAGGTGTCACAAAAACAGTTTTCTGTGATGTACTACTTTCCAATAAGGGAGCAGGTACAGTTACCTCGTCAAGTTCTACTTTCCTCCCACTCACTTCTTTCAAGAGAAACCCCTTCTCCAGAAAGTTTCCGAATTTAGCAAAAAAAAGTCTTGCCTTCGGATCTGTGGTAGAAGGTGTATCCAATAGTTTCCTCTGGATATCCTATGAAGACGCACTTCTCCGATTTGAGTTTGAGCTTATCAGGATGAAATTTTTCATATAAGCATTGCAACCCCAAACTTTAAGAAACGACAGCTTAGGTTTCTTGCCAAACCATAGTTCATATGGTGTCGCCTCAACGGATTTAGATGGTGCCCTATTTAATGTGAATGTAGCTGTCTTTAATGCATAACCCCAAAACGATAGTGGTAGATCCGTAAGAGACATCATAGATTGCACTATATATCTAATAAAGTACGGTTATGACGTTCGGACACACCATTATGCTGTGGTGTTCCATGTGGCATGAGTTTGTGAAACTATTCCACATTGTTTTAATTGAAGACCAAACTCGTAACTCAAATATTTGTCTCCGCGATCAGATCGTAGAAACTTTATTTTCTTGTCACGATGATTTTCCACTTCACTATGAAATTCTTTGAACTGTTCAAATGTTTCAAACTTATGTTTCATCAAGTAGATATCCCCATATCTGCTCAAATCATCTGTGAAGGTCAGAAAATAATGATACCTGCTGCAAGCTTTAATATTCACCGGACCACATACATCAGTATGTATGATCTCCAACAAATCTGTTGCTTGCTTCATTGTTCCGGAGAACGGCGTTTTAGTCATCTTGCCCAAAAGGCATGGTTCGCAAGCATCAAGTGATTCATAATCAAGTGATTCCAAAATCCCATCAGCATGGAGTTTCTTCATGCGCTTTACACCAATATGACCTAAACGGCAGTGCTACAAATAAGTTGCACTATCATTATTAACTTTGCATCTTTTGGTTTCAATATTATGATTATGTGTATCACTACGATCGAGATCCAACGAACTATTTTCATTGGGTGTGTAACCATATAAGGTTTTATTCATGTAAACAGAACAACAATTTATTCTCTTACTTAAATGAATAACCGTATTACAATAAACATGATCAAATCATATTCATGCTCAACGCAAACACCAAATAACACTTATTCAGGTTTAACACTAATCTCGAAAGTATAGGGAGTGTGCGATGATGATCATATCAATCTTGGAACCACTTCCAACACACATCGTCACTTCACCCTTAACTAGTCTCTGTTTATTCTGCAACTCCCGTTTCGAGTTACTAATCTTAGCAACTGAACTAGTATCAAATACTGAGGGGTTGCCATAAACACTAGTAAAGTACACATCAATAACATGTATATAAAATATACTTATGTTCACTTTGCCATCCTTCTTATCTGCCAATCACTTGGGGTAGTTCCGCTTCCAGTGACCAGTCCCTTTGCAGTAGAAACACTTAGTCTCAGGCTTAGGACCAGACTTGGGCTTCTTCACTTGAGCAGCAACTTGCTTGCCATTCTATTTGAAGTTCCCCTTCTTCCCTCTGCCCTTTTCTTGAAACTAGTGGTCTTGTCTACCATCAACACTTGATGTTTTTCTCGATTTCTACCTTCGTCAATTTCCGCATTACGAAGAGCTTGGGAATTGTTTCCGTTATCCCTTGCATATCATAGTTCATCACGAAGTTCTATTAACTTGGTGATGGTGACTAGAGAATTCTGTCAATCACTATCTTATCTGGAAGATTAACTCCCACTTGATTCAAGCGATTGTTGTACTCAGACAATCTGGGCACATGCTCACTAGTTGAGCGATTCTCCTCCATCTTTTAGCTATAGAACTTGTTGGAGACTACATATCTCTCAACTCGGGTATTTGCTTGAAATATTAACTTCAACTCCTGGAACATCTCATATGGTCCATGACGTTCAAAACGTCGTTGAAGTCCCGATTCTAAGCCATTAAGCATGGTGCACTAAACTATCAAGTAGTCATCATATTGAGCTAGCCAAACGTTCATAACGTCTGCATCTGCTCCTGCAATAGGTCCGTCACCTAGCGGTGCATAATTCTTCTGTGCAGTAATGAGGATAAACCTCAGATCACGGATCCAATCCGCATCATTGCTACTAACATTTTTCAACATGATTTTCTCTAGGAACATATCAAAATAAACACAGGGAAGCAACAACGCGAGCTATTGATCTACAACATAATTTGCAAAATACTACCAGGACTAAGTTCATGATAAATTAAAGTTCAATTAATCATATTATTTAAGAACTCCCACTTAGATAGACATCCCTCTAATCCTCTAAGTGATTACGTGATCCAAATCAACTAAACCATGACCGATCATCACGTGAGATGGAGTAGTTTTCAATTGTGAACATCGTTATGTTGATCATATCTACTATATGATTCACGCTCGACCTTTCGGTCTCCGTGTTCCGAGGCCATATCTGTATATGCTAGGCTCGTCAAGTTTAACCTGAGTATTCTGCGTGTGCAAAACTGGCTTGCACCCGTTGTAGATGGACGTAGAGCTTATCACACCCGATCATCACGTGGTGTCTGGGCACGACGAACTTTGGCAACGGTGCATACTCAGGGAGAACACTTCTTGATAATTTAGTGAGAGATCATCTTATAATGCTACCGTCAATCAAAGCAAGATAAGATGCATAAAAAGATAAACATCACATGCAATCAATATAAGTGATATGATATGGCCATCATCATCTTGTGCTTGTGATCTCCATCTCCAAAGCACCGTCATGATCACCATCGTCACCGGCGCGACACCTTGATCTCCATCGTAGAATCGTTGTCGTCTCGCCAATCTTATGCTTCCATGACTATCACTACCGTTTAGTAATAAAGTAAAGCATTACATCGCGATTGCATTGCATACAATAAAGCGACAACCATATGGCTCCTGCCAGTTGCCGATAACTCGGTTACAAAACATGATCATCTCATACAATAAAATTCAGCATCATGCTTTGACCATATCACATCACAACATGCCCTGCAAAAACAAGTTAGACGTCCTCTACTTTGTTGTTGCATGTTTTACGTGGCTGCTACGGGCTTAAGTAAGAACCAATCTCACCTACGCATCAAAACCACAACGATAGTTTGTCAAATAGACTCCGTTTTAACCTTCTCAAGGACCGGGCGTAGCCATACTCGGTTCAACTAAAGTTGGAGAGACAGTCGCCCGCAAGCCATCTATGTGCAAAGCATGTCGAGGGAACCGGTCTCGCGTAAGCGTACGCATAAGGTTGGTCCGGGTCGTCTCGTCCAACAATACCGCCGAACCAAAGTATGACATGCTGGTAGGCAGTATGACTTGTATCGTCCACAACTCACTTGTGTTCTACTCATGCATATAACATCAACATAAGTAACCTAGGCTCGGATGCCACTGTTGGGTTTCGTAGTAATTTCAAAAAATTTCCTACGCACACGCAAGATCATGGTGATGTATAGCAACGAGAGGGGAGAGTGTTGTCTACATACCCTTGTAGACCGTAAGCGGAAGCGTTAGCACAACGCGTTTGATGTAGTCGTACGTCTTCATGGCCCGACCGATCAAGCACCGAAACTACGACACCTCCGAGTTCTAGCACACGTTCAGCTCGATGACGTCCCTCGAACTCCGATCCAGCCGAGTGTCGAGGGAGAGTTCCGTCAGCACGACGGCGTGGTGACGATCTTGATGTTCTACCGTCGCAGGGCTTCGCCTAAGCACCGCTACGATATTATCGAGGTGGACTATGGTGGAGGGGGGCACCGCACATGGCTAAGAGATCCAAGCGATCAATTGTTGTGTCTTTGGTGCTAGCCCTGCCCCTCTATTTATATGTTGAGCCCCGGGGTCGAAACTTGGAGCAAAAGCCTCCTCAAAGTCGGTTTTTCCCGAAAGGCAAGAGTCCCACTCGGACTCCAGGACCAAACGCCACAATCCTTGGCGTCTGGCCTAGACGCCATGGGCCTCGGCGTCTGGCCCAGGGCCAGACGCCAGGGTCTCCGGCGTTTGGCCCCCTGGACTCCGCAAAACTCCTTTTGCACCGATCTAAAGCCTCATGGGCTTGACCCCTTGGCCGTTTGGCCCCCTGGACTCCGCAAAACTCCTTTTGCACCGATCTAAAGCCTCATGGGCTTGACCCCTTGGCCTAACCATATCATCCAATATATGAATCTTTACGTCTCGACCATTTCGAGACTCCTCGTCATGTCCCCAATCTCATCCGGGACTCCGAACTCCTTCGGTACATCAAAACATGTAAACTCATAATATAACTGTCATCGTAACCTTAAGCGTGCGGACCCTACGGGTTCGAGAACAATGTAGACATGACCGAGACACGTCTCCGGTCAATAACCAATAGCGGGACCTGGATGCCCATATTGGCTCCTACATATTCTACGAAGATCTTTATCGGTCAGACCGCATAACAACATACGTTGTTCCCTTTGTCAACGGTATGTTACTTGCCCGAGATTCGATCGTCAGTATCCAATACCTAGTTCAATCTCGTTACTGGCAAGTCTCTTTACTCGTTCCGTAATACATCATCTCACAACTAACATATTAGTTGCAGTGCTTGCAAGGCTTATGTGATGTGCATTACCGAGAGGGCCCAGAGATACCTCTCCGACAATCGGAGTGACAAATCCTAATCTCGAAATACGCCAACCCAACATCTACTTTTGGAGACACCTGTAATGCTCCTTTATAATCACCCAGTTACGTTGTGACGTTTGGTAGCACCCAAGGTGTTCCTCCGGCAAACGGGAGTTGCATAATCTCATAGTTATAGGAACATGTATAAGTCATGAAGAAAGCAATAGCAACATACTAAACGATCAGGTGCTAAGCTAATGGAATGGGTCATGTCAATCAGATCATTCAACTAATGATGTGACCTCGTTACTCAAATAACAACTATTTTGTCTATGGTTAGGAAACATAACCATCTTTGATTAACGAGCTAGTCAAGTAGAGGCATACTAGTGACACTCTGTTTGTCTATGTATTCACACATGTATTATGTTTCCGGTTAATACAATTCTAGCATGAATAATAAACATTTATCATGATATAAGGAAATAAATAATAACTTTATTATTGCCTCTAGGGCATATTTCCTTCAGTTTTAGCCTTGTTAAAGGGAGAGTAATGGTCCTCGCAAAAAGCAGAGAGAAAGGGATGAGCATTCGATTCTTCCATATGTTGCATTTCATTCTTCCGTGTTTAGTTATGTCCAACATTTGTTACATGCACACACTTGACAAGGTTAATACAAGTAGTAATTTTTCCTCTGTTTTGTAGGGCTATGACAGAACATGCTATGTGATTCCCTGAGGCAGGATGGATGTACCATGTCCACAACACTGTGCTCCTGAAGGTGATCGCTTCAATTCAGCGTTGCAGCACCTGCAGAGGCCCCCTATGGTACGTGCTTTTACTCTTGTTATCCTATGCTCTATTTTTTTGGCTTTGCGGCCTGCCTACGAGACATACCTGGGATTGCGTGTTGAATCAGGCAGTATTTTTGACTTCTGTTGTGAGGTTATGCTCATGCTTTAATAAATTTTTCTCTCATATGAAAATAGACATATCATAATCCATTATTCTTCTAGGGTTGCCCCAGGCACCATTATTGTCACATGGTAGTAAAAAGCAAATATAGATTTCTACGAGATCCCGTAGAAACCAAATTTATTTCAAGCAAAATATAATAACCAATATTATTAAAGTTTTACAACTTGACTCATGTGCAATGGACTAATAACATGGCTAGGAAACCTTCTTCGGGACTAAAACCCAACCACACCTTACTCTATCGCTTTATGGCCAAGTGTACACTCCACATGTAAGAATGAACCACAATGCTGGACTAACTGCTTGCATCCTCGTCGTCTTCAACCGCAGCTGCATCCGATTGCCTAGCATGGTACTGCCTGAACCTAGTCCCGTAGTTCATTTTGTTGTAGGGTGAATCGACAAGCACAACAGGTAGCTCTCTTCTGAATTTGTCGATGTAGGCATACATGCGAGGATATGTTAGTATCGTTCCATATGTTTCAGAAAATGACAAAATTTTAGGTGTTACTTTACGTACTTCGTCATATTGCAACCTTAGTTTTACTCCCATAAATAATTCGATGTTCTTCATCATGTACAATGCACTACAAGAACTGCAACATTTTATGTTGTTAGATCAGCATTTCAGATATTAACAATCTAAAACAAAAACAAAAGCTAATATTGTTGACTGACGTCTCGTCGGATTTTGGCACATTAATATTCCGTACTGGCCATTGCATCACATTAATGTCTTCCCATGCATTGCTTTCAATCTCATTGACTCGCATCGCTGCTCTCAGATGTGCTTCCATCCCACGTACCTGCAAGCCCAATGGGATGAGAAGTTGCCTACGACTAATACTTACATACGATGTTAAATCCTTTCTTATAATTAAATATGTTGAAATTCTCACCATGTTATTTACTTCTTTGGGTATCATACAGTGGAAGAATCAAGAACCTGAATCTCCTTCCTTATGGAGTTTACGACCACAAGGAACCAGTGGGTGTATAAACTTTTCGTAGGTAGGAAAACCTGGAGTGCACAGATAATTAGATCAACGTGCATAGTAATAAAAAAAATCTGTTCTACGTCAGCTTAATATACCATATCATGTTTCAGGTAGGTGGTTCCTTGTGTTGTTCCAGGAATGCCTGCCAAAGCGTCCTCGTAGCACTCCTCTATCCTACCATCCCTTTCGAGCTTAGTGACGCCGGCCACCCTCTCAATGTAAACCAGTTGGCCGTCCCTTGTGTCAATTGGTTGATCATTACGCATGAGCTGGATCGCAGCATCAACCACCTACAACAATAATCAAGTTAATTGTATTGTACAAAAATGAAACTTCATAAACAAATTTGTGAAATACTATCTTACTTCGTCACCCAACCATACGCCATCTTCAGATTCATCTTTATGGGTTAGGCATTGCAAATGCTTTGATAGCACGACAATGTCATCAACTAACACCATTTGTTTTTCACGATTTGTAGTGTTCATCAGTGACGCCACGAAATCCCATCGAACCACGTCTAGCTGGTCCCTCTGGGTTTCAGGAACTTTTGACCTCTTTTTTAAGTTGCTAGAGCCGATTTTCCTCTTTTTACTGTTCGTGTCCTCGGAATCATTTGTACACTCTGATGGAGTCTTTTTTTCCTTTTTTTCTTCTCAGTGTCGTACGAAGCATACTCGTCATCCTTAGATAATTGCAATACCACCCTTTTCTTTTCGCCCCCATGATTTGGTGGCGTCGATCCAACCACACTTACTTGTTGCTGCTTTTCAAAGGATTCATCATGATTGTCATCATCTGTGAAGGCACGGGGCTCTTCAGGATCTCGCGATCCCGTAGCCTTCACAGAGTGCTGCTTACTCCGTCTGTTGAACGGATTCTGTCAGACGAAATAAACCGTGTGTTAGCCTTTAGCAGATTCTTGCTCAATTATAGGTAAAATGTGCATCACCTGGAAATCTTCAAGGCTTGTGGTGGCTTTGGAATGCATTTGGTTATCAAAACTAGGAGCTCCCTGGATATCATCCACCTCTTTCAAAAGCTTATGAATACCACTGAGATCCTGTTTGATATTTGCAGCAGCTCTTTCGAATGCTTCATCCTGTACGTGGAAGATCAAATGTTATTTCTGAAACGACAATGATTGTTTCATAATTAAGTTAACATGCGTACGTCAAAATCTTCATCAAGGTTCTTCATGGGGGGCTCCATGTCATCATTTTTTATTCCCTGCTTACAATCGTGCTTAGCATCGACCTCCGTGATATCCTTTTGTTTCCCCTGGTCAGAAGCGTGCTCGGCATTCTCAACAGAGGCCTCCATTGGGTGTGAAGGTGCCCCGAGGTCAGATAGATGTATGTCGTCCACTCCTGGAAATATTCCATCGTGTTTTTTTTAAAAATACATGTTAGTCTGGGGTGTTCTGATAGTAAACTAAATTAGAAAAAAACTTGTACACGTAAATTTCCAATTATATAGACTAATCTTATAATTCTAGGCTTACCTTCAATTCTTTGATGAGGTCCTCCGTGAGCTTGCCATTTGTACGGGTACGCCTAAGGCACTCATCCATTTTCTTTTCAAGGGTGCACATCCTATGGTTTTGTTCTGTACCGGACTCCCGCACGAGGGAGGCAACTTCTTGCAAATCAGTCAATACACGTCCAACGAGTACCTTAATCTGAGACTTTGAAACAGTTAGAATCATATAACTTCATACTAGTTGGAATGTTACGATATATATTTGTGCCTTATGTAACTCATTTACCTGAGCGCCAGTCTTCGGTTTGGCCAGCGTACCATCTCGTGCTGGAATGAAAGGCCTCATCAGGTCCTCAAAATACTGCAGTTTATTATTATATTTCCTTGTTCATGATAATCGTTTATTATCCATGCTAGAATTGTATTGATAGGAAACTCAGATACATGTGTGGATACATAGACAACACCATGTCCCTAGAAAGCCTCTAGTTGACTAGCTCGTTGATCAATAGATGGTTACGGTTTCCTGACCATGGCCATTGGATGTCGTTGATGACGGGATCACATCATTAGGAGAATGATGTGATGGACAAGACCCAATCATAAGCATAGCACAAATATCATGTAGTTCGTATGCTAAAGCTTTTCTAATGTCAAGTATCATTTCCTTAGACCATGAGATTGTGCAACTCCCGGATACCGTAGGAGTGCTTTGGGTGCGCCAAACGTCACAACGTAACTGGGTGACTATAAAGGTGCACTACGGGTATCTCCGAAAGTGTCTGTTGGGTTGGCACGAATCGAGACTGGGATTTGTCACTCCGTGTAAACGGAGAGGTATCTCTGGGCCCACTCGGTAGGACATCATCATAATGTGCACAATGTGATCAAGGAGTTTATCACGGGATGATGTGTTACGGAACGAGTAAAGAGACTTGTCGGTAATGAGATTGAACAAGGTATCGTGATACCGACGATCGACTCATGCAAGTATCGTACCGCTAGACAAAGGGAATTGTATACGGGATTGATTAAGTCCTTGACATCGTGGTTCATCCGATGAGATCATCGTGGAACATGTGGGAGCCAACATGGGTATCCAGATCCCGCTGTTGGTTATTGACCGAAGAGTCATCTCGGTCATGTCTGCATGTCTCCCGAACCCGTAGGGTCTACACACTTAAGGTTCGGTGACGCTAGGGTTATAGAGATATTAGTATGCGGTAACCCGAAAGTTGTTCAAAGTCCCGGATGAGATCCTGGAAGTCACGAAGAGTTCCGGAATGGTCCGGAGGTAAAGAATTATATATAGGAAGTGCTATTTCGGCTATCGGGACAAATTTCGGGGTCACCGGTATTGTACCGGGACCACCGGAAGGGTCCCGGGGTCCACCGGATGGGGCCACCTGCCCCGGGGGGCCACATGGGCTGTAGGGGGTGCGCCTTGGCCTGTATGGGCCAAGGGCACCAGCCCCAAGAGGCCCATGCGCCAAGAGATAAGGGAAAGGAAGAGTCCTAAAGGGGGAAGGCACCTCCGAGGTGCCTTGGGGAGGATGGACTCCTCCCTGGCCGCACCCTTCCTTGGAGGAAGGGCCAAGGCTGCGCCCCCCTCTTACTTGGCCCTATATATAGTGAGGGGAAGGGAGGGCAGCAACACCTAAGCCCTGGCGCCTCCCTCTCCCTCCCATGACACATCTCCCTCCTCCCGCAGCGCTTGGCGAAGCCCTGTTGGAATCCCGCTACTTCCACCACCACGCCGTCGTGCCACTGGATCTCCATCAACCTCTCCTTCCCCCCTTGCTGGATCAAGAAGGAGGAGACGTCGCTGCTCCGTACGTGTGTTGAACGCGGAGGTGCCGTCCGTTCGGCGCTAGGATCATCGGTGATTTGGATCACGACGAGTACGGCTCCATCAACCCCGTTCTCTTGAACGCTTCCGCGCGCGATCTACAAGGGTATGTAGATCCACTCCTCCCTCGTTGCTAGATGACTCCATAGATTGATCTTGGTGACACGTAAGAAAATTTTGAATTTATGCTACGTTCCCCTACAGTGGCATCATGAGCTAGGTCTATGCGTAGTTTCTATGCACGAGTAGAACACAAAGTAGTTGTGGGCGTTGATTTTGTTCAATATGCTTACCGTTACTAGTCCAATCTTGATTCGGTGGCATTGTGGGATGAAGCGGCCCGGACCGACCTTACACGTACTCTTACGTGAGACTGGTTCCACCGACTGACATGCACTAGTTGCATAAGGTGGCTAGCGGGTGTCTGTCTCTCCCACTTTAGTCGGATCGGATTCGATGAAAAGGGTCCTTATGAAGGGTAAATAGCAATTGGAATATCACGTTGTGGTTTTGCGTAGGTAAGAAACGTTCTTGCTAGAAACCCATAGCAGCCACGTAAAACATGCAAACAACAATTAGAGGACGTCTAACTTGTTTTTGCAAGGTATGCTATGTGATGTGATATGGCCAAAAGGATGTGATGAATGATATATGTGATGTATGAGATTGATCATGTTCTTGTAATAGGAATCACGACTTGCATGTCCATGAGTATGACAACCGGCAGGAGCCATAGGAGTTGTCTTAATTATTTATGACCTGCGTGTCAACATAAACGTCATGTAATTACTTTACTTTATTGCTAACCGTTAGCTGTAGTAGTAGTAATAGTTGATGAGACAACTTCATGAAGACACGATGATAGAGATCATGATGATGGAGATCATGGTGTCATGCCGGTGACGATGATGATCATGGAGCCCCGAAGATGGAGATCAAGAGGAGCAAAGTGATGATGGCCATATCATGTCACTATTTGATTGCATGTGATGTTTATCATGTTTATGCATCTTGTTTACTTAGAACGACGGTAGTAAATAAGATGATCCCTCATAATAATTTCAAGAAAGTGTTCCCCCTAACTGTGCACCGTTGCGACAGTTCGTTGTTTCGAAGCACCACGTGATGATCGGGTGTTAGATTCTAACGTTCACATGCAACGGGTGTAAGACAGATTTACACACGCGAAACACTTAGGTTGACTTGACGAGCCTAGCATATACAGACATGGCCTCAGAACACAAGAGACCAAAAGGTCGAGCATGAGTCGTATGGTAGATACGATCAACATGAAGATGTTCACCGATGATGACTAGTCCGTCTCACGTGATGATCGGACACGGCCTAGTTGACTCGGATCATGTAATCACTTAGATGACTAGAGGGATGTCTATCTGAGTGGGAGTTCATAAGATGAACTTAATTATCCTGAACATAGTCAAAAGGTCTTCGCAAATTATGTCGTAGCTCGCGCTTCAGTTCTACTGTTTAGTTATGTTCCTAGAGAAAATTTAGTTGAAAGTTGATAGTAGCAATTATGCGGACTAGGTCCGTAAACTGAGGATTGTCCTCATTGCTTCATAGAAGGCTTATGTCCTTCATGCACCGCTCAGTGTGCTGAACCCCGAATGTCGTCTGTGGATGTTGCGAACATCTGACATACACATTTTGATAACTACGTGATAGTTCAGTTAAACGGCTTAGAGTTGAGGCACCGAAGACATTTTGAAACGTCGCGAAACATATGAGATGTTTCGAGGGCTGAAATTGGGATTTCAGGCTCGTGCCCGCGTCAAGAGGTATAAGACCTCCCACGATTTTCTTAGCCTGCAAACTAAGGGAGAAAAGCTCAATTGTTGAACTTGTGCTCAGATTGTCTGAGTACAACAATCGCTTGAATTGAGTGGGAGTTGATCTTCCAGATGAAATAGTGATGGTTCTCCGAAGTCATTACCACCAAGCTGCTTGAGCTTCATGATGAACTATAATATATCAGGGACATATATGATGATCCTTGAGATATTCGCGATGTTTGACACCACAAAAGTAGATATCAAGAAGGAGCATCAATTGTTGATGGTTGGTGAAACCACTAGTTTCAAGAAGGGCAAGGGCAAGAAGGGATACTTCATGAAACGGCAAATCAGCTGCTGCTCTAGTGAAGAAACCCAAGGTTGAACCCAAACCCGAGACTAAGTGCTTCTGTAATAAGGGGAACAACCACTGGAGCAGAATTACCCTAGATACTTGGTAGATGAGAAGGCTGGCAAGGTCAATAGGAGTATATTGGATATACATTGTGTTAATGTGTACTTTACTAGTACTCCTAGTAGCACCATGGTATTAGATACCGGTTCGGTTGCTAAATGTTAGTAAACTCGAAATAAAAGGCTGCGGAGTAAACGGAGACTAGCTAAAGGTGAGCTGGCAATATGTGTTGGAAGTTTTTCCAAGCTTGATGTGATCAAACATCACACGCTCCCTCTACCATTGAGATTGGTGTTTGCGTTGAGCATAGACATGATTGGATTATGTCTATCGCAATACGGTTATTCATTTAAGGAGAATAATGGTTACACTGTTTATTTGAATAATACCTTCAATGGTCTTACACCTAAAATGAATGGTTTGTTGAATCTCGATCGTAGTGATACACATGTTCATGCCAAAAGATATAAGATAGTAATGATAGTACCACCTACTTGTGGCACTGCCACGTAAATCATATCGGTATAAAACGCATGAAGAAGCTCCATGTTGATGGATCTTTGGGCTCACTCGTTTTTGAAAGGATTGAGACATGCGAACCATGTTTGTTGGTAGATATGCATGAAGAAACTCTATACATATGGATCGTTTGGACTCACTTGATTTTGAATCACTTGAGACATGCAAATCATACCACATGGGCAAGATGACTGAAAGCCTCGTTTTCAGTAAAATGGAACTAGAAAGCAACTTATTGGAAGTAATACATTTTGATGTGTGCAGTCCAATGAGTGCTGAGGCGTGTAGAGTATATCGTTATGTTCTTACTTCACAGATGATTTGAGTAGATGTTGAGTATATTTACTTGATGAATCACGAGTCTGAATTATTGAAAGGTTCAAGTAATTTCAGGGTGAAGTTGAAAGATCGTCGTGACAAGAGGATAAAAGATCTATGATATGATCATAGAGATGAATATCTGAATTACGAGTTTGGCATAGAATTAAGACATTGTGGAAATTGTTTCACAACTAATACAGCCTGGAACACCATAGTGTGATGGTGTGTCCGAACATCATAACTGAACCCTATTGGATATGATGCATACCATGATGTCTCTTATCGAATTACCATGATAGTTTATGGGTTAGGCATTAGAGACAAACCGCATTCACTTTAAATAGGGCACCATGTATGACACCGTATGAACTATGGTTTAGAGAAACCTAAGCTGTCATTTCTTAAAAGTTTGGGGCTGCGACGCTTATGCGAAAAAGTTTCAGGCTGATAAGCTCGAACCCAAAGCGGATAAATGCATCTTCATAGGACACCCAAAACAGTTGGGTATACCTCCTGTCTCAGATCCGAAAGCAATAAGGGATTGTTTCTAGAATCGGGTCCTTTCTCGAGGAAAAGTTTCTCTCGAAAGAATTGAGTGGGAGGATGGTGGAGACTTGATAAGGTTGTTGAACCGTCTCTTCAACTAGTGTGTGACAGGGCACAGGGAGTTGTTCCTGTGGCACCTACACCAATTGAAGTGGAAGCTTATGATAGTGATCATGAAACTTCAGATCAAGTCACTACCAAACCTCGTGGGATGACAAGGATGCGTACTACTTCAGAGTGGTACGTAATCCTGTCTTGGAAGTCATGTTGCTAGACAACAATGAACCTACGAGCTATGGAGAAGCGATGGTGGGCCCGGATTCCGATAAATGGCTCGAGGCCATAAAATCCGAGAGAGGATCCATGTATGGAAACAAAGTGTAGACTTTGACAGAACAGCTCGATGGTCGTGAGGCTGTTGAGTACAGATGGATTTTGAAAGGAAGACGGACAATGATGGTAAATGTCACCATTAAGAAAGCTCGACTTGTCGTTAAGATGTTTTCCGACAAGTTCAAGGAGTTGACTACGATGAGACTTTCTCACTCGTAGCGATGCTAAGAGTCTGTTGGAATTATATTAGCGATTACTGCATTATTTATGAAATCTTGCGGATAGGATGTCAAAACATTGTTTCCTCGACGATTTTCTTGAGGAAAGGTTGTATGTGATACAACCGGAAGGTTTTTTCAATTTTGAAAGATGCTAATAAGTATGCAAAGCTCCAGCTATCCTTCTAGGGACTGGAGTAAGAATCTCGGAGTTGGAATGTACGCTTTGATGAGATGATCAAAGATTTTGGGTTTATACAAAGTTTATGAGAAACTTGTATTTCCAAAGAAGTGAGTGGGAGCACTATAGAATTTCTGATGAATATATGTTATTGACATATTGTTGATCAGAAATGACGTAGAATTTCTGGAAAGCATATAGGGTTATTTGGAAAGTGTTTTTCAATGGAAAGCCTGGATTAAGCTACTTGAACATTGAGCATCAAGATCTATAAGGATAGATCAAAATGCTTAATGGTACTTTCAAATGAGCACATACCTTGACATGATCTTGAAGGTGTTCAAGATGGATCAGTCAAAGAAGGAGTTCTTGCCTGAGTTGTAAGGTATGAAGTTAAGACTTAAAGCTCGACCACGGCAGAATAGAGAGAAAGGACGAAGGTCGTCCCCTATGCTTAAGACATAGGCCCTACAGTATGCTATGCTGTGTACCGCACCTGAAATGTGCCTTGCCATGAGTCAGTCAAGGGGTACAAGAGTGATCCAAGAATGGATCACAAGACAGCGGTCAAAGTTATCCTTAGTAACTAGTGGACTAAGGAATTTTCTCGATTATGGAGGTGGTAAAAGAGTTCGTCGTAAAGGGTTACGCCGATGCAAACTTTGACACTAATCCAGATTATTCTGAGTAGTAAACTGGATTCGTATAGTAGAACAGTTATTTGGAATAGCTCCAAATGTGGCGTAGTAGTTGCATCTACAAGATGACATAGAGATTTGCGAAGTACATACGGATCTGAAAGATTCAGACCCGTTGACTATAACATCTCTCACAAGCATAACATGTTCAAACCCAGAACTCATCAAGTGTTAATCACATGGTAATGTGAACTAGATTATTGACTCTAATAAACTCTTTGGGTGTTAGTCACATGGGGATGTGACCTTGAGTGTTAATCACATATCGATGTGAACTGGATTATTGACTCTAGTGCAAGTGGGAGACTGTTGGAAATATGCCCTAGAGGCAATAATAAATTAGTTATTATTATATTTCCTTGTTCATGATAATCGTTTATTATCCATGCTAGAATTGTATTGATAGGAAACTCAGATACATGTGTGGATACATAGACAACACCATGTCCCTAGTAAGCCTCTAGTTGACTAGCTCGTTGATCAATAGATGGTTACGGTTTCCTGACCACGGACATTGGATGTCGTTTATGATGGGATCACATCATTAGGAGAATGATGTGATGGACAAGACCCAATCCTAAGCATAGCACAAAGATCATGTAGTTCGTATGCTAAAGCTTTTCTAATGTCAAGTATCATTTCCTTAGACCATGAGATTGTGCAACTCCCGGATACCGTAGGAGTGCTTTGGGTGTGCCAAACGTCACAACGTAACTGGGTGACTATAAAGGTGCACTACGGGTATCTACGAAAGTGTCTGTTGGGTTGGCACGAATCGAGACTGGGATTTGTCACTCCGTGTAAACGGAGAGGTATCTCTGGGCCCACTCGGTAGGACATCATCATAATGTGCACAATGTGATCAAGGAGTTTATCACGGGATGATGTGTTACGGAACGAGTAAAGAGACTTGTCGGTAATGAGATTGAACAAGGTATCGTGATACCGACGATCGACTCATGCAAGTATCGTACCGCTAGACAAAGGGAATTGTATACGGGATTGATTAAGTCCTTGACATCGTGGTTCATCCGATGAGATCATCGTGGAACATGTGGGAGCCAACATGGGTATCCAGATCCCGCTGTTGGTTATTGACCGAAGAGTCATCTCGGTCATGTCTGCATGTCTCCCGAACCCGTAGGGTCTACACACTTAAGGTTCGGTGATGCTAGGGTTATAGAGATATTAGTATGCGGTAACCCGAAAGTTGTTCAAAGTCCCGGATGAGATCCTGGAAGTCACGAAGAGTTCCGGAATGGTCCGGAGGTAAAGAATTATATATAGGAAGTGCTATTTCGGCTATCGGGACAAATTTCGGGGTCACCGGTATTGTACCGGGACCACCGGAAGGGTCCCGAGGGTCCACCGGGTGGGGCCACCTACCCCAGGGGGCCACATGGGCTGTAGGGGGTGCACCTTGGCCTGTATGGGCCAAGGGCACCAGCCCCAAGAGGCCCATGCGCCAAGAGACAAGGGAAAGGAAGAGTCCTAAAGGGGGAAGGCACCTCCGAGGTGCCTTGGGGAGGATGGACTCCTCCCTGGCCGCACCCTTCCTTGGAGGAAGGGCCAAGGCTGCGCCCCCCCCTCTCCCTTGGCCCTATATATAGTGAGGGGGAGGGAGGGCAGCAACACCTAAGCCCTGGCGCCTCCCTCTCCCTCCCATGACACATCTCCCTCCTCCCGCAGCGCTTGGCGAAGCCCTGTTGGAATCCCGCTACTTCCACCACCACGCCGTCGTGCCGCTGGATCTCCATCAACCTCTCCTTCCCCCCTTGCTGGATCAAGAAGGAGGAGACGTCGCTGCTCCGTACGTGTGTTGAACGCGGAGGTGCCGTCCGTTCGGCGCTAGGATCATCGGTGATTTGGATCACGACGAGTACGACTCCATCAACCCCGTTCTGTCTTGCTGGCTTGGGCGGCGCAGACGAATACAACTTATATATACCAACACAAAAATTGTGCTCTACGCTACTGCATGAGGTACAAGCATGCTGAGTTCCATGTATGTGCAAGTACTATCATGTGATTCAGCTTAGTTACGTTTGAACGGTCATCTAAGGTAATCTCCACTGCAAGGCACTTATCTGAAATAAAATAAACATTGGAAAATAAAAAACTATCCCCATGGTCTCCTCAACTCTAGGCGCTAATCATGGTCAGTAGTATGGAATTAAAACATGGGCCATCGATGCCTTCCATGACTCATGCGGAAGGTAAAAAAGAAGGCAAGCGCCCGCTGCACTAATTGGCATCGAGAAGACCATACGCTAAGATTTAGCCTAGAATTAATCAATGAACTGCCAATCTGGTAGGAAACAAATTCTAGCGCCCTCCCCTAACACCCCCAACTTAATTTGTTTAAAAACGTGCGGAGTTACATGAATATGCAAACAACGAGTGGGGTCGCAGCAAGAGATCATGC
The DNA here is from genome assembly GCF_018294505.1 of Triticum aestivum. Classification (NCBI taxonomy): domain Eukaryota; kingdom Viridiplantae; phylum Streptophyta; class Magnoliopsida; order Poales; family Poaceae; genus Triticum; species Triticum aestivum. Next base: position 747,169,737 of record NC_057800.1, read on the forward strand.
GAGGAAGATCGTGGCACGAAAAATAGCAGTGGCTGAGATCATGGGGAGTTACTAGAGGATCCATGTTTGGCTCCGTCGTTCGGTCTTGCTGGATTCCTGGGTTGCTCCGTCCTTCTGTCTTGCTGGTTTGGGCGGCGCAGAAGGACGAACTATGATCTATGAGGTTTCAAAGGATCCCTATTTATAGGGATCGTAACAACCCGGACATATATCTACGTATAGATTTCTTTGGTTGGAGGAAATTAAGGGAGGGAACCCACCTGGTTGAATATTAGGGGGGGGGGCGTGGTGAGTTTAGCAAAGGTAAGTTATGGTTTTTAAAAAACCAAGGTAAGTTGCGTAACAACACGTAGGTCTCCTGAGAATCACCATCATCAAAAAGATATCGTTCCCGTTTCTTTGAAAATCAGCCAAAATATTTCAGCCTCACTGAATTTCGGCCAAAATATTTCGACACTCGCTGAAATTTTTTCTGAAACTATTTTTTAAATATGCCAGCTATTTTGAAACTATTTTGAAAACATGACTATTTTAATAAATTTTGAAATTTTTTTGAAGACATTTTTTGCTTAGTCTGAATAATTTTCAAATTTTAAATAGAGAAGCCAACTTGAAGAAAAGGAAAACGAAAAAGAAATGAAAAATAAAAAATAAAAAAGGCAAAAGTAAGAAAATAAAAAGGAAATAAAAACTAAAATAAAAAAGTAAATGAAAGAAAAAGACAAAAAATAAACAAAAGATAAGAAAATAAAGGGAGCGGGCAAGAAGTTCTATTTCTTTTAGGGTTGTTCGGGGAAGAAAGTTAGGAAAACCCTATTCGCGGCCAGCGGCCACAAAGTGTAGGGCAATCGCATAGAGCAGCCGAGCGAGCGACTCACATGGGTCGTCCCACTTACAGATATACACTGTCCATGTTTTTCCTATTTTGCTTCTTTTTTTCGGCTTTATATTATTTTTTCCTTTACTTTTCTTCCATGTTTCTTTTTCGTTTTTCTGTTTCGTTTCTTTTTATATTCTTTTTTTCAAGTTTGTTTTCTTTTTTCAACATGTGTCCAGAAATTTAATAAAAATCAAAACACATGATAATTTTCGTGTTTCCAATTTTTGTTAAAAATGTACAAAATTCAAAAAAATATAGATTTTCAAAGATTGTTCTTATTTTCAAAATTTTCTCAAAATTAATTTTTCCTTCCAAAATTTCAAAAATATTTTAATTTCCAAATTTTGTTCGTGTTTTCAAAAATTGTTCGGAATCTTATTTTTTGTTCTGAAAATTTGATCATCTTGTTCGTGTTTTCAAAAGTTTCTAGTTCAAATTATTTTTGGAATGTTAATTTTTGTTCTCATTGTCTGAAAACTACTAATATTTATTTTTGGAATCTTATTTTTTCGAGTGTTACTTTAGAATGTGTTCCAATATTATTTTTAGTAATATTTATGTGAACTGCAAAATTTATTTAGAACTTCAGAAAAGATGTGTTTTATTTTTATTTTTCTTTTTCAAAGGAAATTCGTATTTTACAAATTTCGTTTATTTTTAGAGAAAATGTTCCTGTTTTCAAATTTGTTTATAAATTCCAAAAAAGTATTTCAAATATATTCCCTTCATTTCTCAAAATGTTCGGTAATTCAAAACATGTTCTCCTTTTCAAATTTTGTTCACGAACAAAAACTGTTTGTTCTAAAAAAAGTTTCCTGTTTCAAATACTTGTTCGCAAATTCATGAAAAATATTCAAATGTTTACATTTTGTTCATCAATTATTATTTTGGGAGTATTTGAAAAACTATATTCCTGTTTCCAAAAAAATTCACAAGAAAAAATGTTCTAGAATTTCAAAAATTCTTCCCGTCTTCGCAATGTTGTTCACACATTAAAAAAATATTTTCATTTCAAATTTATTTACATATTTAGAAAAATGTTCATGTTTAAAAAATTCACAAATTCCAAAACTATTTTCGTTTTAAAAATTTCTTCACGTATTTAAAATATGTCCATGTTTCAAATTTTGTTCAAAAATTTAAAAACTATTTTCATTTTGAAAATTTCTTCACAAATTTAAAAAACGTTCATGTTTCAAATGTTGTTCAAAAAATTGATAAGTGTTAACATGTTTAAATTTTTGTCACAAATTCTAAAATATCTGGGAATTTCAAACTATGCTCCTCTTTTCCAAATTGTTCACATATACTAAAAATTTAGAAAAAAAATCATATTTTCGTAATTACTTTGTAAATTTATAAAGTGCTCTAGTTTTGTAAGGATGGTTTAATTTTGGAAAAAAATTCACTTTTTCAATTGTTTTATTGTTTTTGACAAACATTGAGTCTACAAAAAGTAGTTCATAATTTCAAATATAATCTTGTATTAATATTTTTGTGCCTATTTCTTTTTATTTTCCAAATAATGTTTCCTTTCAAAAAATCACACCCGAAATTTCAAAACAAGTTTTAATTCAGCAAGGATTATAGTTGATATATACTGGGCAGCCGTTGTGCATACTAAACCTGTGTTACAAAAGTGGTTATGTACTCGCCCAAAATTTTCATTTTTGTCGAATTTGATGAACTGTGTTTTTTCACGGCTGTCTATAATTTTTGTAATACTCGTGCAGTGAATCTTATAGATTGGCTCGCCTGTCGCACTGGCTAGCGCATCGCGGGCAGCTATTGCAGGTTGTGAGTTAGAATCCTTGGTAACGCTCTTTTTTTCATTCCGTGAAGGACAACGAATAGGCCGGCTCAGGTGACTCATCTCCTGTGCGAAACTGCGCCTCGTTGCTGCAGTAAGCAGCACATAGGAGGCACCAGAAAGTTAACCAGCTGGCCGCACTGTGTGTATAACGATGGAATTGGGCCGGGCCATGTCTTGCTTGCATCACAGTCTTTGCAAATTACCGACAGTTCTCCGCAGCGCGAGCGGCAATGCTCGCCTACTGTGACACCGTTCATGGCCGGCCCATTGCAGTCTGTTGGTTTCTCTATAATCTTCACACAATTTATCAAAATATTGTTACGTTAAAATATCATACCATAAAACAATGTTCAAATGTGAAAAGCAATTTCGTGAATTTTAAAAAATAGTTTCATCATTCAAAAATGTTCATGACATTTTAAATTGATTTTATCATGTATTTTAAAAAATGATGATGATGTATGAAAAACATATTCATATTTGATTTAAAAACTATTTTTTGGCGTATATAAAATTATTTCAAATTCTTAAAGAATGTTCAAAATTATTTATAAAAATGTCAAATATTTATTTTAAAAATGCACACTGTGTATTTGAAATTAATCATCATGTATATAGAACATGTTCATAACACATTAAAATTGCTTTCACGTTTCAAAATAGTTCATGAAATATTTTAGAAATATTCAATGTATGTAAAATTGTATTTTTCATCTAATTACAAAAACATTAATGTGCATTTAACAATTGTTCATGCATTCTATTGTTCATTGTTTTTTGATATAGCTCAACATTCATTCCAGGTGGTAAATGTTCCTGTTTTCATATAAATGTCCATCCTGTTTTTGATAATATTTAGCGTGTATCTTAAAAATGTTCAACATATATATGAATTTTGTTTCGACATTTATTGAAAGAGTGAGATGTATTTGAAAACCAAAAACACAAAACTGTTAAAAACCCATAAATGACTTTAAGAAAAGAAAACACCGATTCTAACCTTCCCAAAACCAAAAGGAACTGTACTTAGAAGCTTGCAAAATTAATTCTATCGGGTTCACACATCAAACGGATTATCGAAGCGATGCGATACTATGTACTGGAATAAGGGAAATATAGTATTGTCACTAATTTTTAGAAACTTTATGGCCGCCTATTTCCAAATCATAGTGATCCGAAATGGGCGATGCCATGTACCAGGTTTTGGAAGCATCCACCAGTTTTAGGATGCTTCCAGTTGGCTTTTTCGATATCAGTTTCATGCGTTATTTGTTCAATTTTTCATTTTTACTATTTCAGGTGGTTATTTTTGTTCGCCCGTATTTTTCGTTTTTACTTTGATTTTAACTCCATTACTTTTTTTAATAATTTCGTGAACATTGTTAAAATTCACAAACATTTCTTTGAAATCGGTAATAATTTTTGAATTCATAAATACTCCCGCCGTTACTTTTTTTACTTTGCGTATAAAATTTGTTTGAAGTCAAACTACATAAAGCTTGACCAAGTTTATCTTAAAAAAATATCAACATATACAATACAAAAAATCTATACGATGAAAATTAATTTCATGATGCATCTAATGATATTGATTTTATAGTGTGAATGTTGGTATTTTTTTTCTTATATAGTTGGTCAAACTTTACGAAGTTTGACTTTAGAAAATTTTTAAATGCAGACTAAAAGGAACGGAGGGAGTACTTTGTCAAATTTGTTAATATTTTGAAATTAGCAAACATTCTTTTCAATTCACTGACATCCTTTTTTTATTAGGGAATGTGTTTTTAAGTCCATGAAGTTATAGAAATTTCTTAACAATTTTTTAAATTGGTTTTCAAATGGATGGATATTTCTTATATTCACGAAAACTTTTAACTCATAAAGAAATTTAAATCCTTTAACATATTTTATAGCGACACAGAGCTACTCTTTCCATGAGGTGGACCGGTTTCCTTGTTTTTTTCGGGGTGAACCAGTTTTCTGGTGTACTGGAGGAAGCCGTTCTTTATGTTCATCCATTAATATGGAACATGTACACCTACCGAAGTGAAGCGAACACTATGTCTCCAAATGGGCCGGTGCACCCTCGAGTACTCTCACGCTGCTATACGGAGAATTTCCCTCTTAAAGCAGGCAATAGGACTGACACCTATTATTTCTTGCATTCTCTATCTATTTGTACGCAAATCTCACATAGGAATGGGATATTGGCCAAAACATGAGGGCCTTCATGGACCACGCCACTATAGAGATTTTTTCCCATTGGTTTGCCTATGAAAAAACTGATTGCTTCTACAGATCTGAAAAGTTATTGCGTCATATAAAATGATTTATTTTATATAGTGAAGTTTTACAAGGTGAATATTTATTAATATTTGAGAATGATAGTTGAAAAACATGAACATTATCAAAATATACTCAATATTTTTTTGGAAAGATATTTGTAACTTGTGTTTGCATTTTTTATAATAGTGACCATTAAAAATAGAAACATATTTGAATAAATGAAATTTTTTAAACATTGAACATTTATGAAAAAAAAATTAAAAGCTTTTCTAAAGAGGAACATTTTTTTAATTGGGATCATTTTTAGAAAAGTGTGAACATTTGGTGAAAACAAAAAACCTAAAAAGGAACAAAAGGGGGAAACAATACTAAAACCAGTAAAATTGATAAAAGAAATAAAAATACAACCCTCAAGTGTCGCTCAGTTTCTTCGCTACCCTGCTCATGCGCTAGGATGGCTATTATTCACCTACAACTAGCCTAGATTGGTAGCAGACCATGCGTCCCTAGCCCTAGTACTCACTGCCAAACTTGCCCCCCACGCTGCTGCATCGGTCCCCTACTCTTCCCCGCCTAGCGACCTACCAATGAAGAGGGGAGTGACGTCCCACCCGTCTGTTTGATTTTCTATCCTTTGGTTTTATATTCCCTGGTGACAATGATGTGGTGGTGGCGGCGATGGCGTGTTGGAATAAGATCTCTTCGTCTCTCCCCACCTTGACGTCATCGAATCCAAAGCCGACGACGGGCCTGTGAGAGTTTGTGTCCCTGGATTTGTGGGCTCACTTCAGATCTCAATAGTTGATGTGTGGTTCCTTTGCAAGATGGTTATGCTCTTCTTCCTTCCCAATGGTTGCGGGCGACCGTTTTTTTCTACACAAACGCAGATCTCGTAGATCCAAGGACTTTGTCATCATGATCAAGGTGCATTCATCGGTTTTAGATCCCGGGCAGCTCGGGTAGCTCGAGTGGGTTAAAATACCTCAAAGAGGATCCCCTTGGTGGAGTCTTCATCTTGGCACAGATGGTTCCTTGCAGCAGCGATGCTCTTCTCAATGTGGAGCGTTCTCGTCAATGGCAACAGTCGGTGTTAGGGGTTGTTGTTTTTCTATCCTACAAAGTTTATTATGTAAAATTGTAGTTCTACCGTTCTTATCTGAATAAAGCCGTTTGTGTTTAAAAATATGTTTTCTATTTTATTTTGAGAGATGGCGCACCACACGCATGCATATGTTCTAAGCACTAGTCAAAGAAACATGTGCATGAACAATTTTTCTTCATGAAAAGTTTAAAGAACTTAGAAAAGGTTGTGCATAGCCTGTGGAGATTTAGAGAAATAGAGAAGAGGGCACATATTGTTGTTGTTTCCCTTTATTTGCACACTTTTCCTTCTCCATGGCGAATGCTGACGTGGCTGAGAGTGCTACCTATGCTAGCAACAGTTTCCAACAAATTAGTTTGCATACTCTTATTAGCTAAGTTTTATAGCTAATTTTCCACCACATAATTAATTTATCATCCGGGCCTCCATACAGAGTTAAATGGTACTAGCAATTTGTTAGGCCTACATATATTTTTTGTTTGAACTCTAGCAAGTCATATTACTCACTCTGATTTGAGACAACCACTTCTTTGGAACAGTCCCGTGTTTCCATTTTTAGTAGGAACCAAGGTGTCGTGTCATTCTTGTCATGTGTTTTTTTTCTTTCTAATACCATGTTTACATAATATTGTGTTCCAAAGATTCCATATAATGTGTTATATGTCAAAGCAATTTGAACTTCAATCTTGAAATCTGCATGTCATATATACATAAAGAACAAGTGACAGCGAGATCTCTAGTGTTTGTGTTGGATGTACAACTTAGTATTGCATGGGAAGGGACTAACATTGTATTTGACCACTCAAGTGTTAGCTAAGGTTATTTGTATCCTTGTACTCTATAATTTAAAAGTTGGATGATTTGACCGCTGACCTAGTGAAATTTGTATGACCAGTGATGTGGCGGTGGTTTTATGCACGAACCAATCGGTACAAAAACAAGTTTAAAATAAACATACATTCGTTACTAAACAATTTTTTGAATTTCTGGACAAAACAAAAGGGGAATAAATATATAAGTTTTAACAAAAATCATAAAGTTGTGGATAACTCATAAATAAATTATGGACATTCATGAGTAGTCTTTGGTAATACTATTGAAGTTTATTTTAAACAATTATTGATTTTTTATCTTGTATTACTTTGGCTTTTCCAAATTTTCGTAATTGTACTATAAATTTGCAGGTAAAATATAATTTTAATAATTTTTATTGATTTCCATGTTGTCATGATTGCTATGCATGCAGATTCGCTGCCATGTTAGAAACCATACTCTTCACTACGGTCAAGGATATAATGTACTATGTATCAGAAGTTTAGGGTCAAACTTGTCTAATTTCAAAATCTAGGAGGCAAAACTACAATCGGTAGTTAAATAAGTCTGGTGGGCGACGGAATTTTCATCCACTTTTATAACAAGGTAGAAGTTTCTCACAAACCTGAGCTAGTTGGCAACCTTCAACAATCGACCCCGTTTGGAATTCCATGGCTAATACGTGTAACAGTGTTCCTGGTTGTGTGCATTCTCGGGTGGACAGAGCAAATTAAGAGCTCATATTTTATTACTCGAGGGCAGATCATTGGGGTGAACAAATAAGTGTTTAATTGAAGTCACGTGGTTTGCAAGTACCACTGTATGTAGCCGGACATATACGTACTCTTGTTATCTTCAAATCCATCCATGACATGAAATAGTCACTGTGAATACGAGATGACGACTAAATTTCTCTCGCATTAATTTTTCTTTTGTGTTAATAGTTAAAAAACTAATACAGTGTTCTTGGTTGTGTGCTTGGGCGGTGCAGAGAGCAAATTAAGACCTCCTATTTTATTACTCGAGGGATGATCATTGGTGTGAATATACAAGTGTTTAATTAAAGCCAGGTGGTTTGCAAGTACCACTGTTGAATTGTACCATGAGAGTTGCGGGATGTATGTAGCTGGATATATACGTACTCTTCTCATCTTCATATACATCGATGATATGAAATAGTCACCGTGAATATGACATGACAACTAAATTTCTCTCGCATTATTATTTTTGCATGTTAATAGTTCAAAACTAATGCACGTGCATATATAGCATCAATCACCTTCCAGAATATAATATATCAATTCCTAATTATTTATTGATGTTTGTCAGGTTGACATGGTTGCTACGTGTGCAAAATATCCACCATGTTTTCTTTTGAAACTGGGGAGGGCTAGGGGGCTCCCCACCTGAAAAATATAAATATTCAATTTTTTGAAGTAGCAAAACAAGCATATAGTTCATACTACAAGAGATTCAGAAAGCACCCACTCAAGGACAGGCAAGATAGTCTCGCCATAACATGGCACTGGATTTAAGCTCGGCATGTTAGAGATATATTTTCTTTACATGTATTTGGTAGTCCATCTCCTAGTTTATCTCTAGGAGAGGCTTCTTATCCTTCAAGTCTGTACTCCTATATAAACTAGCCCGTGAGGCTCAATACAATGTCCATCATATTCCGCCAATCCTTCTTCCTCTATTGTTCTACTCTCTCCATCCGGAGTTACTTATCGCATGAATGGATGTATCTAGATATATTTTAGTACTACGTATGTCCATTTCCGCGACAAGTAATTTGGGACGAAGGGAGTACATGTTATCAGACTAACCCCGGTCCAAAATCCTAGCCGCCGCCGCTTCAATAACGCGCCGCCCCCGGGGCGGTCGATCTCCATGATCGCCATCGGTGGTCGTGCTTCTGATCGCTAGATCGGTTTTCTCTCTCCGCCAGTGACTTGGCCGGTCTAATTTTTTGGTTCACCGATCATAGATCGTATTGCGTCGCCCACCGCCCGTCATCCTCACAAGCCTCTACTCTGACATCTACATTGACTCTACACCGGCCAATTCATCATCAACAGTGTGACAAGGCTGGACGCGCCACACAAGGGACGCCTTCATGCGTAACTACCGGACGCTGTCGTCCGCATGGTCTCCATCGTCGGTCCGTCTTTGTGGTCATCGCCCGGGACATCACCGACAACATCGCATTCGTCCATGCCACGACACGTACAACGCCACCATCGGTCCGATCAACCAACCCCGCTCATGTCTTTGCCAAGCACGTCCCTGAGCACGCGCCTACCACCAATCAAGTATCAGGCTGCCACCGCGTCGCCCCCTTTGGCCGCAACGTCACCGACCTTGTTTCATGCTACGGGCTTCCAATGCACCTTCCTTGACGTGGACGTTGCTGCCAGTCTCAGCCGCTGGACCGACTCGCGCCCTATAGTTCCGCCACCCCCTCTCGGGCCGGAAGGACCCTGCATGCGGCTCTCTTCGCCGTCCTTGCACACCGACGTTCCCGGCTCCCACAACGCCACCTCCAATGGCGCACGTCGCCACCGTCCGCGCATGGTCTTTGTCACTCCGTCGGGTTCTTCCTCGCCTAGTTTGAGTACCGCCGCCGCACTTTTACAGGTAACATGCATGACAACTTCTCGCCCCCATAGGTCCCGCCGCCGATGTCTTCACTAGTCTAGGCATCGAACATGACCACTTCAGGTCGCCGTTGGTTTCGCCACCTTCTACGTCTTCATCCTCCATGAGTTTGTCGCCAACGTCATCTCGTCCTTGACTACTTCGTCTACTCTAACAACCGCTACTACACAGACACTTTCTTTTTCGTCACTCTGTGCCTCACAACCATCACGGAGGCCTCTCTGCCTGTACCTAGGACAATGGCGCACAATTCATGATGGTCCCTTCCTTCGCACGCCCGGTAGTGGCACATCAGCAAATTTGATAGTAATTGCATGGAACAACTAGTAAACCTGATGCATATGTAGTAAAACTGCTATGCACTTCAAAGTAATATCTCTAGTGATTAGGGCAAAAATGATAATTAGTAAGTTATATCTTAAAAGTTTGTACAGATCGTGAGAGGAAAATTTACTTCCAGTGATTGACTATTACTATAAAGAAGCTGCTTTTACTAAGTATTACCTATTTTTTACTATAAAGTAATTGGCTTACTATATACTGCATGGTTTTTACTATCAAGCTGTTAATATGTATTGAGGGCTCACTAGTAAACAACCTATTTATTTATAGTAATTGTGTACAGTGTTGTGAAAACCTATCTCCTTTTGGTTGGTCATAGTATTTCCTGGCATGCGCACAAAGCTACCCCACATTGCATTACTAACCAAGTGTAATTTGTAGCCCTCGATAGTAATCAAGCTATATGTACTAGATGCACATGTCCATGAATCCATGATAGTTAATACTAAAAGTCTACATTTTGTGTAGGAAAAACATTGTCGTGCATATACACCCTATGTAGAATAGTCATCTATGTGCATAGTAACAAACTAGCATGCAGCCAATACCATTTTAATTGTGTTACTATGTTCACTAGAAATTTTACTAGTGGGGTCATTAGGCAGAGCAGGAGATTCGTGCATGCAACCGCTACTCTTCTTATAGTTGTATTACTATGTTCACCATAGATTTTACTAGCATAGTTAGACAGGACGGGGGCTCATGCATGCATCCAGTAAGCATTTTACTAGACTAGCTAGTCAACGTGTACATGCAATGCACGTTAATTTGAAAGTATATTAACTACATGCAGATATTAAGTAAGATATTATTTGCGTGTTATTATGTGATTAGCATTATTTTTGACATGAAATTAACTACACATTGAACGTGTTGAGAGCTCGACATTGAAGCAGTCTAGGTCGTTGGATTGACATGATTTGATGACCGAGATTAATTGAATCTGCCCCTTTGGGTCTTTTTATATTGGTATAGATAAGTAGTGGTTGTTATGAACGAATGAAGAATATGGTGGATGGTACGTGTATTGGTTGGTTCGGTGGCAGCATGATAAGACCGGAGCGCATGATAAGGCATAATGCGCTCACGCGTATATATATAACTAGGTAATTTCCCCGTGCGTTGCTGCGGGAATATATAAAGATTAGTTACATATGACTTATATATTTAGGAAAAGATCTAAATCAAAAGCTCTGAATTTTAACATATAAATATTCTGTACTTGCATTCTATGTAAATCATGGCATTTCACAACAAAAATAAACATATTGGAATGGTTTGCATGGGCTGGAAAAAATGTGAGTGTATGATGAAGTGGGGATACTTGCATGTTGAGAGAATTAGTGATAATGGAATAAGGTTTGCATGGGCTGGAAAATATTGTTAGTGGATGTTGATGTGGCACACTTGGTGAGGTGGATGGCTTGGATGTTGAGAGAATTAGAAGTAGTGGGGATCAACTATTTATGTATTATAGATTTGAAAATCTAAGAGACAAATTAAACTACCTTTTCATCATATTTTGAACTTTTATTTCTCACCACGTAATCCACATGGTAACCAATTAAAATATAACCACCAGTTGAGGTAGTTGTGTTTGGCAGTGAGTTTTTTTCTCTCCAATTTCAAATCGAGATAGAAAGTGACGTGCAATTGAGTCTGATTCCTTGTTCAATATGCACGACAGTGTTCTTGGTTGCGTGCATGCTCGTGTGCAGAGACCTCTTCTTCTGTTACTCGAGGGTTGATTGTCCACGTGAAGAAATAAGTGTTTATTTGAAGCCAGGTGGTTTGCAAGTGTCATTGTTCGTCCATGCCATGACAGTTGCACGTACTGTACATACCCGGACATGTAGGTACTGAAGCGTGTGTACGTTAGTGACTTCTTGCATTCTTCAGAGCGGTCCATGACATGAAACAGTCACCATGAATAAGAGAAAAAAATTAGTTTTCTCTTTCTTCAATTTTCTTTGCGTTAACGTTTAACCAACTAATGCACGTGGACATATCACATCGATCACCTTCCATCATACAATATATTACTATATGTACGTACTTCTTGACAGCTGGAGTACTACACAGTACAGACTACACAAATGTCCCTCAAAAAAATGTCCACTCAGGGTTGTTTCTCAAGTTAGTTACCGTGTTAAACTCTTAGGAAAAGTAAACTTATTTATAATGCAAAACATAAAAGTTATTATGTGCCCCATATATGTGATTGAAATAAGGAACATGCACCTGACTTAGTTTAAGCTGTTGAAGAATCATATATCAGGGGAACTCCAACGGGAATCTCCAAACGAACGGCACCAAATGTTGGTAGACACGCCTGGACATGTTCATGGACAACAGGCAGGTGCCGGCCATCCAACCATAGTCACAAAATCCGGACAGCGGGCTATGACTAACAGTGGGACAAGAGGACCAAGTGAAATAAAAGGTGAGCACATGGTTTGGGGGAAGATCTGGTCCAACTAACAGTGGATCAGGTGAACCAAACCTCCCCCCCCCCCCTCTCCACTTAGCTGATAGTTTGGGGATTGGAGTTGCCCTCAGGAGATCTTAAAAGTATGAAGAAAGGAAGAAGAAAAGTGAAGGCATTTAGAAGTCTACAAATATGAAAAATAAGAAAGGAAGAAGAAAAGTGAAGGCATTTAGGAGTTGCCCTCATCAACGCCGGGCTCGGTGCTGGCCATGCGCACGCAGCGCCATCCGAACTAGCTGGCGCACGGGTGCTCCCGGAGGTGGCCAGGTCGTTCAATCCATCCGCCAGTACATGTACATAGCTGGCTAGCCTCCGTATGAATCAATAAAGCAGCTTGTTGTACACCTGTACGTGCGTATGTATTCGCGCGCAAACGACGACGGGTTCCGGCGTTGATGAGGCTCACCTCGACGGCTTCGCTCCACGGCTTGGTGCTCGTCGTCTCCAAGCTCCCGATCTTGCCCAGCTCGGTGCGGCAGCCGAGGAACATCCTGGAGACGCGAGGAAGCAAAGAACGTGCTCCGGCGCTAACCGGAGCTGGAGATCGTGCGGCATAAGATCCACCGGCTTTGACCTCCGACCGAGCCATGGCCACAGCTATGAGCTTGCGGACGCGCACGGAAAGAGGAGAGGATGAGGAAAAAAGGGTGACGGGCAGCGGGCGCAAGGAGCAGAGGTGACGGGCCTGCCGGTGGGACCTACTAGTCAGCTTTTCAATCAAATTTCTCTAACTGACCTATCAGTGTTTTCTGCAAACTGTCAGCACAATAGTAGTGAGTTTTTGCACACAAAAAAAAAACAAATGATGGTGGTTTTTTGATTTAGGGTCCACAATTGTGATGTTTTTTTTTGCAATTTACTCAAGAGTAGATGCGAGCTACGTACTCATTGCGTGTACATTTGGATTGATGCAACTTTGTGTTGTAGAAAAACACATGCTTAATTAGGTGTCCATTCATGTATGTTTACGATGAGAGACTTGTCTGTTTGTTTTTTTTGACAAACTTCGAGGACAAAGTGTTCCTACATTTCATATAGGTAGGGAAATTTGCCTGATTTACAAGGAAAACTAGACCAAAAAAAGGTACAAAGAAAACACTTAAAAATACAAACTAGAGCTTGGGGACAGGATTCCAGACTAGGTGAAGAAGAAGAATAGGAATACCAGAGAACGTTGACTATAAGCCTGATATGAGAGCGCCGAGGCCCAACTAGTTGCATGCATGTGTAATGTACTACATTTATTCATATACCATGATATCAAACGAAACGTATAGATAAATTCTGCGTATTCCTCTGGCACTTTAGACAGAGTACACTGGTTCTGATCATTACTCTGAACCACGACAAAAAGAGATACTACCCTATCTTAGCTTATACTAGTACAAATGCCCGTGCGTTGCAACGGGAAAAAATACTGGTTCTTACGACTCAAAATTGGCCAGGTCGAACATAGTCTAGCTGTGTTCTAGTGCTCCAAATCTTCTACTGGAAACTTTCATTTCCACTGGCGTTGATGCTCACACAACCATAGTTGTCTGACTTCATCGCTAGGGCTGCTTTGTTATGAGCAAACAGCTGGATATTTACTTGTTTTAACACAAAATTTAAGTAAAATAAGCACAATCCATAATAGCACATTCTCTAGAAAAAACTAATTATGCATAAGAGCACAAGCTTGCTGCCCAATAACGCAATCTCCAAGAAAAATAGCCATTTGTTTTAGGGCTATATACACAGAAAATAGCGTGGTAAAAATTCTTCATAGAGAATGCATTGATACTTTTGGATTTTTGGATAAAGAAATGCTTATGATGGCACAACCGATATATGTACATAAGATGATTCTAGGCAGCTAATTATCTATTTTTAATGAACTAAGAGGGTCTGATGTACTATTTTTTAATTAAGAACTTTTAGACAAAATAAGTAAAGGAACACTTTGAATGGATGAGAAAATTAATTGGAGAAGCAGATGATTAGAAGTTGTATATAGGACATTGTTGTACGTACGTGTTTAGGCAGCCAACCAAAGTTTGTACAGCCGACTACGACTCCAGCGTGCAGTACTTCATTTTCGCCGTCCTGTCCGAGGAGGCCCGTCGTCTCATCCTTGTCGAGTCCGCCTATAACCTCAGGTATGCAGCATCCACTTGTATCTGTGCAGCCCGGTGCCTCGTCCTTGCCGTGTCCGCCTACACAACTTTGGCCGGCGTCGTGTCCGAGCGTGCACGATGTCTGAGCAGCCCGGTGTCTTGTCCGAGCGCGCAGGATGTCTGAGCAGCCCGGCGTCCCACCCTCTCCGGCGTGCAGGATTGCATCAAATATGTTGTCTTCGCCACTATGTCCGAGCAGCCCAACGTCTTGTCCTTGCCGTGTCCGGCTATAACTCTGGTGTGCAGGATTGCATCAACATGTTGTCTTCGCCACCCTGGGCACTTGCCCGGGCTCGATGCCTACACGTACGCTCTACGATGTCCTGCGACAGCTGAAAAATTGATGTACGCACCGTGATTTCCCGGACAGAATTGTGTTGGGCCGGCTTCGTTTGATAATGGGCTTTGTAAAGCTAGGCCTAGCAAGCCACGTTCTGCTGTTGGTTAATCGCTAGGTTGACACGCACGCACGTTAGGCAGTTTTCTTAACATCAGTACAAACACAAGCGCTCATATACACGTGCATACACTCATCTCTATGAACGCACACACGTATATGCTACTCCTATGAGCATTTCCGAAAGGTTGAGCCGGCATATCATCTTGAAATTTATGAAGTTACCGTAGGCACCTCGTTGTCAACGGGAACGTCTCCTCCCATTGAATGCGTATCAGCGGAAATCCTGAAATAAATCTAGAAATAAATGCGAGTATCAAGATTTGGACCTTGATGGGTTGGGATACCACAGTCCCTGTAATCATCCAACCACATGTTTGTTCGCGCACGTTTGGTTGTTGGTTAATCAATGTTTCCGTTTGCTGATCGCTCGCCTCCATCTGTGCCGTTCGGCTTCTACTGCCTATCACGCGGAAACAACCCGGCGGCGGCGGCCGGAGGCTGGCCTTGGCCTCGGCGCATGGCCGGCGGCAGGATGAGCGGATCTGTCCTGAGGAAGGCAGGAATGGCTTGCAACCTTGCCTACTCGTTCTTTCTTCGTAATCAGATTAAGCTGGGTCCTCGGCATTCACGGCCACCAGGGCGTAGCTCACTGGTGTGGCGCCCGAGCTCCCCGGCGGCCGCGCGCACCATGCCAAGAAGCGCCCCGCTTGTTGATAGACATCACGTGGTCAAGCGCGCCCAGCTCCGTGTCCATGAACCATGATGGCCCGTCGGGATCAGCATGAACTTTGCAGTGGCCGACGTGCTGGGGTGGTGCCTCCACTCGGACCTCCTCACATCTTACGTGAACGGATTGTGATCTTTCTCAAGGTTGAGGATGATTCAAAAGATATGTTGATCCACGCAAAATATTCTATAAACCAGTTTTAATAAAACAACAACTTAAAACTGGTTTTCCTAAAAATACTCTTAAAACTGGTTTTGTAAAAACTTGCTCCAAATACTGGTTATCCCAACAACCCCGTAGGGATGGATAAATTAGGGTGTATATTTTAAGGTCAACCCGTTGAAATTTATCCAAGCTAGATCATGATAAAAATATTATTCAAACATTCATCACAACGAAGTATCACAAATTACATCTGCCTCGTGATTTTCTTTAACACACTATTCTATGTTCCATTTATTCCTACAAGCTTTGAATTTATGTGAAGTCCGAATCTGTTTTTTATGTTGTACTGTAGTATTTTTTAGGACATTTGGATGGTAATTTGGATAGCTATACTTTTGCTTGGAACGAGGTTAGTTTGCGAAAGTGCTCTTTTGATCAAGGCTCATATGCTCCCGCATGAACAATAAAATCCAAAAAAATACTAAAAAATTAAAAAAATGATTTTTTTTGTGATGAACATTGATGAATGTTCTAAGAGCGTGCAAAATTTCAGGTTTAAGACATTCGTGGATGTCTGGGCAAAAATAACAAAATCGATGCTCCAAAATGCTTCCAACAATAGTCTTTTTGGACCATCTATTTTATTTTTTTGCCTAGACCTCCATGAATGTCATTTTAACATGAAATTTTGCACGCAGTTAGAACATTCATCAATGTTCATCACAAAAAATATCAGAATTTTTTATTTTTTTGGGATTGTACTGTTCATGTAGGAGCATGTGAGCTCGGTATCTACTCCCTCCGTTCCTAAATATTTGTCTTTTTAGAGATTTTAAATGGACTATATAGACATATTTTAGAGTGTAGATTCACTCATTTTGCTCCGTATGTAGTCACTTGTTGAAATCTCTAGAAAGACAAATATTTAGGAACGGAGGGAGTAATACTCAATGTGCGTTAGTTCGGTTCCATGAGCTCCAAAATGCTTCCAACAATAGTCTTTTTGGACCATCTATTTTATTTTTTTGCCTAGACCTCCATGAATGTCATTTTAACATGAAATTTTGCACGCAGTTAGAACATTCATCAATGTTCATCACAAAAAATATCAGAATTTTTTATTTTTTTGGGATTGTACTGTTCATGTAGGAGCATGTGAGCTCGGTATCTACTCCCTCCGTTCCTAAATATTTGTCTTTTTAGAGATTTTAAATGGACTATATAGACATATTTTAGAGTGTAGATTCACTCATTTTGCTCCGTATGTAGTCACTTGTTGAAATCTCTAGAAAGACAAATATTTAGGAACGGAGGGAGTAATACTCAATGTGCGTTAGTTCGGTTCCATGAGCTCCAAAATGCTTCCAACAATAGTCTTTTTGGACCATCTATTTTATTTTTTTGACTAGACCTCCATGAATGTCATTTCAACATGAAATTTTGCACGCAGTTAGAACATTCATCAATGTTCATCACAAAAAATATCAGAATTTTTTATTTTTTGGGATTGTACTGTTCATGTAGGAGCATGTGACCTCGGTATCGTAAGGGCATCTCCAGCCGTTCGGCCCCCCAGGGCGCCTAAATAGAGCGGCCTGGGGGCGTGCCGGCGCTAGTTCGGCCCCTGGGGGCGACCTAGTTCCCAGTCACGCCCCCAAGCGCCGGCCCCAGGATGCGGGAAATTTGAATTAGGTCGTTCCCGCTCACAAAAGACGTCACAAATCCGGCGATCGGACGTAGTCTGGCGTTACAAAAAACAGAGCGCCGCACGCCGCAAGTTCGCGTGCACAACGAATCACTCGGCGGGGTCGGCTCCAGGCGTTGGCGGAGTCGGCGTGCGCGGGCTCGGCGGTGTCGGAGCTACTTCGGCGTTGGGCTGTGTCGGCGCGGCTTCGGTACTGCTGGGCGGCGATGTAGAGGCGTCGTTCGGGCTTGGCGTCCGTGTGGCCGTGGGCGCGGGAGCTGGCGTCGTCGGCGTCGTCGGCGTTGCCGTCTGCATCTGGTTCAGGATGAGGCCACGCTCCGCCATGTACCACGCCCTGAGCTGCTCGTCGTTGCTCTGGAGCATGTCCGCCCCGCCCATCAGAAAAGCCATGTCGGTGTTCCTCTTCTTCGCGGCGACGTTGGTCCGGAGCAGGTCGACGTTGGTCCGGAGCAGGTCGAGCTTGATGGCGCTGTTCGTCATCAGCGACGACCACCGCGCCTCGGTCTTCTCTTCACGTAGGACGGCCCGGGCCTGGGCGTCGGCGAGGCAATGCTCGATGGACTCCTGCACTCGCGTGGTTGCCGTGTCGGTGTTTTTCCCCTTCCTTGCCAATTTGTGGCCGTCCGGCCGCCCCTCTGACGCGCCCGGAGTCGTCGCGGCCGGCTTGTATGTTTCCTTGGCCTTGTCGAGGGTACGTCGAACTTCCGCCCACTTCTCGCACTTGTCAATGCGCTTGTAGACGTGGAGGTACTTGAAGTCGGCGTTGAGGTTGTCGCGCCGATACATGGTGAACATGCGCAGCAACTGCGCGGAGGAACAAGGCAGTTGGCGGGCGGCGGGCGTAGACGACGAAGAGATGGGGGCGAACGGCGTGCGTACCTGATCCTCAACGCTGGCACCGCTCTTCGGGCGAGCCGCGACCTCCTCGACGATTCCATGCCATTTGTTGCACGCCCCTGGATACGCCCCCAATGGTTCGCCATCGCCTTGGAGCCGCGCTACATGTAGACGCCTTTGAAGTAGGGGTCGACGAGCTTCCGCTCATCGAACTCGGCCTTGATGCGGTCCCAGTACGTCTCGAAGCTCTGGTTCATGCCGGTGGTCGGGTCGAGGCAGACGACTTGCCATGCTTCGGCGAGGCATTCCTCCTCCTTGGACGCCCACTTGATGCGCGGTTCCCCTGGCCTAGCTGCCCGCTTCTTCTTCTGGCGCCCCTTCGTCGGATCAGGAGCCGGCTCCTCCTCCTCCTCCTCCTCCTCCATGTCGCCGCTGAGATCCACTACCTCGTCCTGGGTGGCGAACCCGGGAGACGCGGTCGATCCTATCGCGATGATGACGACGATCCCCATGGAGATCCGACGCCTTGCTGTCCCCAGGGCGCGTACTGGGCGTGGCTGACGACGGGTGGATTCATCATCCCCGCGTGGTCAACCGATGAGAAGGACGCCGCCGCGCGCGCCGCGTTGTCTCGTCCTTGCCGTGTCTGGCTACAACTCCGGCACGTAGTACCGACCATGCTTCATTTCTCTTGTTTTCCTGTGCTTCCTTTCTCTTTCTCAGCTCATTGTTTGTTTCATGGGGCGGCTGGTTGATGTTACAAAGAACTTCAAAACGTATATAAACTGATGAGAATCGATTTAACATGACGAGGTGGGACTATTGAGAAAATAATAAGCAGGCAACAAACTATTTTTTGCGGCCTTTGTAAGTTGAGGCGTGGCTGCCGGTCATAAGGCCCAGCAGCGTAGCGAGCTGGCAAGTCTCTGGTGATAGTTGGGCTACGGTGCGGTATTGGGGGATAGATGGGCTAACGCCCAGGTGGGAACGACCAGCCTATGCGAACCATATAGATACTGAGGTGCGGGCGACCAGCCTAACCGGGACGGACTGCTGGGCGAACAAGTGTTTGAGGAATCAAATTATTTTTTTCTTACGCTTTAGTACCAATCTTGCATATATGTTTTAAATTCAAACTGAAAGCGTAAATTCACATGAAGAAAGCGTATTGTGATGGTGAACCCACGGAGTCAATCCATGCTTTATTATTATATTAGGGATAGATTACCTCCATCTGAAATGCTTGTCCTAGATTTATCTAGATATGGATGAATCTAACACTTGGACATTTGTATCTATTCAAATCTAAGACAAACTTTTCGGGACATAGAGAGTAAATTCAATTAAATATGTCGTCGTTACAACAAGTCAGAGTGTACATATGTCGCCAAGAATATGAGGCTAAAAGGGAAAAAGGTCCTACCATGTGTCAACTCTACTCGCGGTGGCTAGCGAACTCTAGCCTAAACCCATCCCATCCCCCCTCCCATGGGCAAATCTCGTGTGGTCAATAGTGGTGGTGGGCCCTCCCGGTGGCGGTCGTCTCATTCCCTGTGAACGTGTGGCGTGGGATTCGACAATATTGGAAAGACCTCAGTGGGTGGCAGTGGGGGCGAACGGCAGCATACACGTGAGGATGGAGGAGGCATTGGATGGTGCGGTTTAGTCCACGCTGCAGCTGGTGTTGTCGAGCTGCAGTGAGTTGCCTCTGCCCGGATATAGACATACTAGATTCCGTATGTTGCGGTAGCTTCTCCTCCTGTGGCGCATGTCGGCTATGACTGATGGTGTGGGGATGGTCGACGGCGAGATCCATCTCACGTCAGTGATGGGAAGCCCCTCGAGTAAGGGTGGACATGGTCTAGGCCTGTCCGTTCCCTGACCGAGATGCCGTTTCGACGGGCCGCCGGCTGACCGGACCAAGTAGCACCGCGGTCCTCTTTTCATGCACTAAGCCGCATTTTGACCCTCGAGCATGTGCTTGTGCTCGATCACTAGGTGCCTTTGATGTCCTGCTCCGACCATTGAAGAGTGGGCGTAGTGTAGGATATGTCCGGCGACACGACCTTGCACTAGGACACCTTTGGCCATGTTGAGTCAGATTCTTGTGGGAAGGTTTAGGATGCTTCTTCTTCTCCCCTAGTGGGTGATGCCCACGAGTTCTTGTGGCGTTTATGAGTTCGGTCTTGGATACCAGGGTGGCGGCCCTGAATGGTAGGTTGCATGGTTGACTCTCCGTGATCAACATGGTGACACTGATGGTTGCTTTTCTTGACCAAGTGGGTGGCGAGTGGGGTGGCAGCACGGGGTCCTTAAAAGGTCATTGATGGGTTGTGTAGCCCAGATCTTGATCTGGAGGCCTTGACTGGATCGTGACGTGCCTCCTTTTGGGGTGACATTATTGTCCTAGGTGCCTCCTATTGGCGCAGGCAGGTTTGAGTGAAAGCTTTGTGCTTTGGCATCAACGATGGTGATGCATGTGTGTGTTGTGTCCCTCTTAAGAGTGTCATTGTGGTTCTCCTCCATGTGCGAGGGCTCTAGGTGAAAACCATGATATGTTGCTTGATACTCGACGAGGTGACATGTTGCACTTCAGGAACCTTCAACTCTGACTTATTTAGGTAGGCTTGGCTATTAGCATGTTGCTTCTTGGGTTTCAGCATGGGCCAATCTGGGTTGAATCTTATATCTTTTAAATGTGACCATATTGTCATCACCATCAGCTTGTACTACTCACTAGCAAGATCGACGCACCTCAGACCATAGTGAGCTGGCAGAGGAATCTCTCCGGCGATAGTTTGGCAAGAGATTTGTGGCACAGTCGAGTGTTTTCTCCGGGGGCGTGGGGTTGCTCTTCATTGACGAACGCGGAGGGGATCTGGCTAGTGTTTGCTTAGTCATGTGCCATGCCCGACAATGAGGTCGTGGCATAGATTTGTGTGTGCCACGTTATCTTACTCTTGAATTTTATTTGATTTTATTTATATCAAGGTTTTCTCATTGACGGTGTCCTGGACTAGGGGGTACTCAACACGTCATCTCCCGATCTGTTGGATTGGGCCGAGGACCCCCATGGCCGTATACTCATGGGCCAGTTCGGACAGTTGCCGCATACATGAAAGATTCCACAAGACTTGGTGATCAAGACAAGGACTCCTCCCCACCGGCGTATTCGGCTAGGACTCTTGTTATCCTAGGCCTTTGGTGCATTATATAAACCGAGGCCAGGCTAGTCGATAGAGAACATATACATACAATCATACCATAGGCTAGCTTGTAGGGTTTAGCCTCTCCGATCTCGTGGTAGATCAACTCTTGTAATACCCATATCATTAAGAATAAATCAAGCATGACGTAGGGTTTTACCTCCATCAAGAGGGCCCGAACCTGGGTAAAATATCGTGTTCGTTGCCTCCTGTTACCATCCGTCTTAGACGCACAGTTCGGGACCCCCTACCCGAGATCCGCCGTTTTTGACACCGACACTCATCAACATATATTGTTGGGCCGTGTGGATTTATTTCAAGAGGGGCGAATGCCTGTTTCAAGAGAATACGAGGCTATATTTGTGCGAGAAATGAGCGATGCTAGTAAGCAGGAGTACAAGGAAAGGGTATGATGTTGCAAATCACTTGGCCGCATATCATACAAGTTTCATGTTGTTTAAACATATGGTATGCAATCATATACTCTAGAAATCTCGACCTTATAAATTTTACTCCTACTCTCAACAACCCTCTACCTAGATATTTAAGGGAACTATAATGAGTGCTAACACATCTATTACATGTAAATGTCATCAACTATATTACAACTTGACATAATTTTATTCTCTTCACTTTGTTTTGCTGATGTTGAGAGGATTTGAATTTAATGAAAAGGCATATGTTGGTTGTTAAAATATCAAAAATCTAAGAAAATGCCCACCACAAAATATGATTTAGTATATAGTAAACGCATTTGCAATGATAGACATTAGAGTTCTAGAGCAAAAATGTTTCTTAATGTTAAGTAGCAAACTATTAATATTAGTACACAAGCAAACCGACAAATAGTTAATCAAAGATTAACAATGTGAACTACAATTGCGCTATGACGCATACTCACCACAATAGTGTAAGTTCCATTTATTTAACTAGAAAAAGGTTATTTGGATGGTGATTAATAGTATGAGAACACCAACTGACAAAATAAAATTGTCCCACACATTTAGACCGAGCGAAAAGATTAGCAAGAGCGAATAATCTCGAAAATATGAACACACTAATCAATGATGATGCTTAAAAGGGTGTCACTGATCCTATCGTAAGAACTTGTTACTTTTGCATTTATACATCTTTTTTGATACTTCTTGTTTAATTGTGTTTAAACATTTGCTAAGTTGATGTCTTTTGCTAACAATTGTTCCCATTTTAGGCATAGCTTCATCCGGTTCCATGACTAGGCCGCCTTATACCAACCAAGAAGACATGGGAATAAGTGTAGTGGGGACGAGTTGGAAAAGAGGAAGGACATAGATGTGAAAATCTCTACATGTTGGTGTGATGACCCTTGTGTTGTGAAGGAGTCCACAGACTGGAAGAAGTCATGGATAGAAGGTAGAAGATATTTCATGCATTCCAAATATGAACACGATCGTGCACGTCCAACTAACACCTATGATTGTTAGCTGGAACGTTAAATACAACATCAAGAAATCTCATTTTGTGGTACATATGATAACACTAACATGTTCTTTGTAGTCTCCTCCTCCTTGGGATACTATACATGCATAGACCGTGAGGTACCAAAACATATCTGAGATGACCTATAGAGTGATTGGTGCATAGCCACATCATTGGTTCAACGAGTCTCTGCATATAGCGGAGGAGGAGCGTCATGGGCTTTTGAGGAAGCAAGCACGAAACTGTGTGGCGGGGAGGGGGTGCATTGGGAAGGAGGCTCATGAGGCGGAGAGGATGAGGAAGCGTGAACGGACTTGCCTTGCACAAGACTAAGATGAAGGACGTGACAAGAAGGGGAAATGGCACCATGTAACTTGATAGTCTTCTATTTGGGACTTGTACTACCTAATGCCATGAACTTTTATTTGAGAAGCATGTGTTATTTATCTTTTGAACATGGGAATGTTTTCATTTGTAACCTTACCACCGCCCACTCTGGCGTTACTTAAATCTATGACCAACTTAATATGTGTTAGGCTTGAAATGGTACCTCAGCCGTTCTCTAACAGTAGAATCCCGGCTACCCAAAAAAAACATTATCTTGTTGAAGGTGGCACACAACAGGACCCTACCGTGTCAATGTTGATGATAGAGTGGTAAGCCTACTCCCAACTTATTAGGCGGTACGGTCTCATGCCCTACGGCCCCAATCGGTGCCACCTTCAAGAAGAGAAGGCCTTGGGGTAGCTAGGACCCTACCTCCAGAGGCACCGATGGTCCCACTCCATGCGCACCACTTACTAAGCTGGCAGTAGGGTATTAAGAGTGAACAAGGCACATTCCAGTGCTACCATACCAAGCATTAACATGTTTGAGCGTACATATCCAGCATTACCAAGTTCAGAAAATAACACATAATTAACAAGTAGATAGACCCATATATTTCATGAAAGTTCACATGACTACAATAGCCTGTCCCATTTCACCAGACATTAATCTAAGAACAAATGTTGATCTAAACTAGCTAGCTAATTACAAGTTGCATTGCGAGTACTAGAACATTAAATGTAGTCGCCGGTGCCATTACCATTGACCACATCCCTGTGCATGCCCCTGCTGCTAGCGTAATCCTGGTGCTTGTGGTTTCTCTTGGCCGGCGGGTAGTGCAACTGTTGGCCTGCTATCTCGTCGCCATGACCCCCGCGGACGCTCTGTAACCCTAGGTGGAACATGCCCTGCATCGTAGCCATTGTGATGGGCATTGCCTCAGCTGGGAGTCCAGACATATGATGATCCATGGCGTGCATGAATGGGAAGCTATTCTGTGCTTCCAACAATTGCTCCATCCCGTTCCCATGGGCATGGTGGTGGTGGTGGTGCGCACAGCCATCCACCGTGTAAGCATCGCTTTCGGCAAAGAGCAGCCTGACAGGGAAGCCGAGACCAAGGTTAGCTGGGTCGAATATGCCGCTGAACTGGCTGTCGTGGGACGGCGTGCTGCCAAAAATGGGGTATTGCAATCTTGGTGGTGAAATGTCGGTGCCAGTGGCATAAGTGGTACTACTAGACATGGTTGGTGTCACGGACGACTTCCCTACCGTAGAGGCTCGGGAGGTGGCTGACACCACCTTGGGCTTGGCCCTACGCTTGGCATGGCGACGATACCCCCCGCCGACGGGCACGTTGCGGAGAACGCCGCCGCGGGTCCAGTAGCGGCTGCAGGAGCGGCAGAAGTGGCGGGGCTGGGTAAGAGAGTAGTTATTAAAGTAGCAAAACTTGGTGTTGGTGGATTCGCATCGCGGGCAGTTGAGCCCTGGAACTGGATGCGGCAACCGCGCCAGCCGTGCTCGCTCCGACATGGAAATCGACTTGTTATTTCTGCCGCGACTGCAATCGCCATCCCCAGCACCGCCGCAACCATCATCTCCGCCCCCTGCAACGCCGTAGTCGGCCCCGGTTGTGGCCATGAACCCTTTGGGATTATTGTTGTTGCATCCTCCATCACCCGGACCATCGGGTGAAGAAGTGGTAGTACTATGAGTGCTAGTGCCGATTTGTTGCAGCTGCAAATCAACAAGGTGATGAGTAATCAATTAACCATATCGGCCAATATATATATGGAGCTATTTTTTTCTCCATTCGTCCCCGGGATGGGCAGGATGAAGTAGTTTTTGGTAAATCTCGGAAGTTTTGGATTTTTGGTTCGAATAGTTCAAATGAATTTTGATTTTACATTTATTTCAGATAATAACATATAATGTTTGAGCTACATCAGACATAAAGTTCCCTCTTCAAAAGGAGACCCCGTGACCTCTTGGGAGTATAAAGACCGCCGGAAAAAATAGCCCGTTAAATAAATTAGTTTAAGATGTCTCATTAATAGCATGCTATAGCGCGGTATAGCATGCTAAGGATGGTGCTATTTTGCTATAGAACACTATATTTTCATTTATAGAGACCCTATTTGATTTAGCTTTTCTGTTTAAATTCATTTTTTACCTTTCTGGTATCACAACCCAAGAAACAGTGGTACCTCTTGTGTCTATGAAATTTCAGGTAACTGGTCGGTTACTGTAAATTTCGACCAGAAAAAGAAACCTGATATGGAGTATATTCCTAGATATATATACTTGTTTCTTATGCGAACAAAATCATGAGGGAATATGCAATTAATTAGCAAGCTAGAAGCACGACGATGCATACCTGAAGCTGGTTGTGGTCGGTGTTCCAGAAGTCTGATGAATCAAGGAAGGCAGGAAGGAAGATCATAGCCGGTGATCTAGAGAGAAGAGAAAGTGGGAGGAAGAAACTTAGCAGCAGCTGGGGAAATCAAGCGGAAGAGTACTAGTACCAAGGAAAGGAATGGAAAAAGAAGAGATAAAAAGGACAGAGCAAGGTAGCTAGCTAGCAGCACCCAAATAGATGAGAGAGAAGGGACACACACTCTCTCTAGATATATAGCCTGTGGAGATTTGGAGGAAAAAAGAAGAGGACCCATGTTGTTGTTGTTTTCCTTCATTTGCACACATTTCCTTCTCCAATGTTATGCGGACGTGGCTCAGAGTGCTACCCATGCTAGCTACAGTTTGCAATAAATTAGTTAGTGTACTCTGATTAGCTAAGCTGATAGCTAATTTGCCACCGCATAATTAATCATGCAGGCCACTCCATAGAGTTAAATGGTACTAGCAATTTGGTTGTCCTACATATATTTTTTGTTTGAACACTAGCAAGTCATATCACTCACTCTGTTTCGAGACAACCACTTCTTCTCAACAGTCATGTGCTGTCATTTTTAGTAGGAACCAAGTTGTCGTGTCATTTTCATCATTTTTTTCTTTTCTAATTCTATGTTTTCATGATATTGCGTCCTAAAGATGCCATAAAATGTGGGATATGTCAAAGCGAGATGAACTTCAATCTTGACACATGCATGTCATGTATACATAGAGAAAAATTCACAGCGATTTCCAGTATTTGTTTTTCTCCCGAGCGACCTCTAGTCTTTGTGGTGGATATACAACTTAGTTTTGTATGGGAAGGGACTAACATTATATTTCACAACTCAAGTGTTAGTTAAGTTTATTTGGATGATTTGATTGCCAACCTAGTGAAATTTATACGACCAGTGATGCGGTGGTGGTTTTGCGCACACACCAATCGGCACAAAAACAAGATAAAAATAAACATACATTTATTACTAAACAAAAATAAATGTGAATATCAGGACAAAAATAGAAGCGCAATAAATCTATAAGTTTGAACCAAAATTGGGAAACTGTGGATAACTCATAAATAAATTATGAACATTCATGAGTAGTCTATCATAATACTCTTGAAGTTTATTTTAAAAAAATGATTTTGTTTCTCTAGGAATACTGCGGGTTTAACTTGTCTAATTTATTTTATTGATTTTTCATATTACACGATTGCTATGTGTGCAAAATTGCCGGCATGTTAGCAACCATATTGTTTTGACTGGGTCAAGGATATAATGTGCTATATATCAGAAGTTTAGGGTCAAACTTGTCAAATTTCAAAATCTAGGAGGTAAAACAGCAACTGATAGTTAAATAGGTGAGGTGGGCGACAGATCTTTCATCCACTTTTACATCAAGCTAGAGGTTTCTCTCCAACATGAGCGAGTTGGCAAACTTGAGCAATCCACTCCATGGTAAATACACATGATAGTGTTCTTGGTTGTGTGCATCTTGGGTGCAGAGAGCAAATTAAGACCCCCTACTTTATTACTTGAGGGATGATCATTGGTGTGAACATACAAGTGTTTAATTGATGCCAGGTGGTTTGCAAGTACCACTGTTGATTTGTACCATGAGAGTTGCGGGTACTGTATGTAGCTGGATATATACGCGCTCTTCTCATCTTCATATACATCGATGATATGAAATAGTCACCGTGAATATGACAGGACAACTAAATTTCTCTCGCGTTATATTTTTTGCATGTTAGCAGTTAAAAACTAATGCACGTGCATATATAACATCAATCACCTTCCGGAATATAATATATCAATTCCTAATTATTTATTGATGTTTGTCAGGTTGACATGGTTGCTACGTGTGCAAAATATCCGCCATGTTTTATTTTGAAACTGGGGAGGGCCAGAGAGCCCCCCACCTGAAAAATATAAATATTCAATTTGTTTTAAAGTGGCAAAACAAGCATATAATTCATACTACAAGAGATTCAGAAAGCACACACTCAAGGAGAGGCAAGATAGTCTCGTCATAACATGGCACTGGATTTAAACTCGGCATGTTACAGATATATTTTCTTTACATGTATTTGGTAGTTTTGGATTTGTAATTCATATCCTTATCTCTAGGAGAGGCTTCTTACCCTTCAAATCTGTACTCTTATATATACTAGCCCGTGAGGCTCAATACAATGTCCATCATATTCCTCTAATCCTTCTCCCTCTATTGTTCTACTCTCTCCTTCCGAAATTACTTGTCGCATGAATGAATGTATCTAGCTGTATTTTACTACTACATACATCTATTTCCACGACAAGTAATTTGGGACGAAGGCAGTACATGTTATCAGACTAACCTCGGTCCAAAACGCTAGCCGCCGCCGCTTCAATAACGCGCCGCCCCGGGGGCGGTCGATCTCCATGATCGCCATCGGTGGCCGCGCCTCCGACCTCTAGATCGGTTTTCTCTCCGGCAGTGACTTGGCCAGTCTAATATTTTGGTTCACCGATCATAGATCGTATTGCGTCGCCCACCGCATTGACTCTACACCGGCCAGTTCATCATCAATTGTACGACAAGGCTGGACACACCACACAAGGGACGCCTTCATGCGTCACTACCAGACATTGTCGTCCGCATGGTCTCCATCGCTGGTTCGTCTTTGTCGTCAACGCCCGGGACATCACCGACAACATCGCATTCGTCCATGCCACGATGGGTACAACGCCACCATTGGTCCGATCAACCAACCCCGCTCATGTCTTTGCCAAGCACGTCCCTGAGCACGCGCCTACCACCGATCAAGCATCAGGCTGCCGCTGTGTCGCCCCTTTTGGCCGGAGCGTCACCGCCCTTGTTTCATGCTACGGGCTTCCAATGCGCCTTGCTTGACGTGGACGTCGCTAGCAGTCTCAGCCACTGGACCGACTCGCGCCCTATAGTTCTGCCACCCCCTCTCGGGTCGGAAGGACCTTGCATGCGGCCCTCTTCACCGTCCCTGCAAACCGACATTCCCGGCTCCCACCGCGCCACGTCCTATGGCGCACGTCGCCACCGTCCGCGCATTGTCTTCGTCAGTCCGTCGGGTTGTTCCTCGCCTACTTTGAGTACCGTCGTCGCACTTCTACATGTAACCTGCATGACAACTTATCGCCCCCATATGTCCCACCGACCACATCTTCACCAGTCTAGGCATCGAACATGACCACTTCAGGTCGTTGTTGGTTTCGCCACCTTGTACGTACGTCTTCATCCTCTACGAGTTTGTCGACATCTAATCTCGTCCTCGACTACTTCGTCTACTCTAACAACCACGACTGCACAGACACTTCTCTTTTTCGTCACTCTGTGCCTCACAACCGTCACGGAGGCCTCTCTGCCTGTATGTAGGACAATGGCACACAATTCATGATGGTCCCTTCCTTCGCACGCCCGGTAGTGGCACATCAATACATGCCTTCGTTGCAGACATTCCCGAGTCTGGAAAGCTCGAATCGGCGTCTCGTGTTCATCAGCATCAGAAACGCCTTCATCGGCATCTACATCCTCCTCTATGTCTGCCTCGACCGTGTCACCGATGAGTTCTTCTTTGCGTACTTGGTTCTGACAAAACCAGAGTATGCCTTCATCCACGATCGTATGCCTGATTCTAGAAAAATTACGGCCACACCTTGTCCTCGAGGAGTCGGACTACGTCTCCCTTGGCATCAGCTTCCTCGACGATTGCTTCGACGCGTTCTTGTCACTCTTTACGAAAACCATGTGCTTTGATACGTCTCCAACGTATCTATAATTTTTTATTGTTACATGCTATTATATTATCTGTTTTGGATGTTTATGGGCTTTATTATGCACTTTTATATTATTTTTGGGACTAACCTATTAACCGAAAGCACATTGCAAATTGCTGTTTTTTTTGCCTATTTCAGTGTTTCGCAGAAAAAGAATATCAGACGGAATCCAAACGGAATGAAACCTTCGCGGGGATCTTTTTTTGAAACAAACGCAATCCAGGAGACTTGGAGTGGATGTCAAGGAAGCAGCGAGGCGACCACGAGGCAGGGCGGCGCGCCGTCCACCCTCGTGGGGCCCTCGCAGCTCCACCGACCTACTTCTTTCGCCTATATATACTCTTATATCCTGAAAACATCCAGGGGAGCCACGAAACCACTTTTCCACCGCCGCAACCTTCTGTACCCGTGAGATCCCATCTGGGGACCTTTTCCGGCGATCTGCCGAAGGGGTATTCGATCACGGAGGGCTTCTACATCAACACCATAGCCTCTCCGATGATGTGTGAGTAGTTTACCACAGACCTTCGGATCCATAGTTATTAGCTAGATGGCTTATTCTCTCTCTTTCGATCTCAATACAAAGTTCTCCTCGATGTTCTTGGAGATCTATTCGATGTAATTTTTTGCGGTGTGTTTGCCGAGATCCGATGAATTGTGGGTTTATGATTAAGATTATCTATGAACAATATTTGATTCCTCTCTGAATTCTTATATGCATGATTTGATATCTTTGCAAGTCTCTTCGAATTATCAGTTTGGTTTGGCCTACTAGATTGATATTTCATGCAATGGGAGAAGTGCTTAGCTTTGGGTTCAATATTGCGGTGCTCGATCCCAGTGACAGAAAGGGAACTGACACGTATTGTATTGTTGCCATCGAGGATAAAAAGATGGGGTTTATATCATATTGCTTGATTTTATCCCTCTACACCATGTCATCTTGCCTAATGTGTTACTCTGTTCTTTTGAACTTAATACTCTAGGTGCATGCTGGTTAGCGGTCGATGTGTGGAGTAATAGTAGTAGATGCAGAATTATTCCGGTCTACTTGACACGGACGTGATGCCTATGTTCATGATCATGCCTAGATATTATTATAACTATGCGCTTTTCTATCAATTGCTCGGTAGTAATTTGTTAACCCACCGTAATATATGCTATCTTGAGAGAAGCCACTAGTGAATCCTATGGCCCCCGGGTCTACTTTATATCATATTATTTTCCCGTCAACTAGCTATTTCTGTCGCCGTTTGTTTTGCAATCTTTACTTTTCAATCTATACAACAAAAATACCAAAAGTATTTATCTTATTGTCTCTATCAGATCTCACTTTCGTAAGTGACCGTGAAGGGATTGACAACCCCTTTATCACGTTGGTTGTGAGGTTCTTGTTTGTTTGTGCAGGTACTAGGTGACTTGTGTGTAGTCTCCTACTGGATTGATACCCTGGTTCTAAAAAACTGAGGGAAATAATTACGCTACTTTATTGCATCACCTTTGCTCTTCATGGGAAAACCAACGCATGCTCAAGCGGTAGCAAGAAGGATTTCTGGCGCCGTTGCTGGGGAGATCTACGCCAAGTCAAGACATATCAAGTACCCATCACAAACTCTTATCCCTCGTATTACATTATTTGTCATTTGCCTCTCGTTTTCCTCTCCCCCACTTCACCCTTGCCGTTTTATTTGCCTCTTTTCCGTTTGCCCTTTTTCCATTTGTCTTTTTTCGCTTGCCTCTTGTGTGTCCGTGTGTTAGATCGTTTGTTTTGTCTTCATGGCGAGCCCTCCTTCTCTTCCTTTGTCTCCTGATTTTGAAGTTCTTCACTTCAAACAAAGACAAGGAGAAAACTTAAAAGATGCTTGGTACAGGATGATAGAATCCTATCGTAATTGCACTATGGGGGGCATTTCAAGATTTTGCTTCACAATTTTTATGTTGGGCGAACCATGTCCCATAGACAACTTTTGGACTTTTCCGCCAAAGGGAGCTTTATTGACGTTGATCCCAATATTGCGTATGAGATTATAGAGGGAATATTAGGTATACTACCCCCACAAAAGGGACTCCATCATACTCAAGAGGGAACCCAAGTT
Organism: Triticum aestivum; assembly: GCF_018294505.1. Lineage (NCBI taxonomy): Eukaryota > Viridiplantae > Streptophyta > Magnoliopsida > Poales > Poaceae > Triticum > Triticum aestivum. Next base: position 747,201,380 of record NC_057800.1, read on the forward strand.
TTTGAGAAAATATGCGAAGTAACTAAAATTTTGCCAAAATCTCTCGAACCCCTTAAAAATGTTAGTGGGAACCTTCACCGCATGAATATGTTGATCACTCTTTGTAATAAGCGGTTGGATGCTCTAGATCTAAAGATCTCTGAGTATGAAGCGAAACGTAAGGAACCTCCCCGATCCGTGCAAAACCCTATTAAAAAGAGCAAATATGATAATTCCTAGATATATTCTTGTTTCTGTACCTAGCTAGGGGCGTTAAGCGAAAGCGCTTGTTGGGAGGCAACCCAATTTTATTTTTGTTCATTGCTTTTTGTTCCTGTTTAGTAATAAATCATCTATCCTCTGTTATGATTGTGTTTTTTATGTTTTAATTAGTGTTTGTGCCAAGGAAAGCCTTTAGGATCTTCTTGGATGACTGTTATTTGATCTTGCTGAAAAAAACAGAAAGTATGCGCTCACGAGAATAATTTTCATTTTTAAACAGAGAGCGATAAAATACTAATTACAACTGAAGTAGATGAATATACAAATTATTTAGGATTCCCTAATTTCCCGGGATTTTTGGAGTCACAGAAGTATTCGAAACCTACAGATTACTACAGGCTGTTCTGTTTTTGACAGATTCTGTTTTTCGTGTGTTGTTTGTTTATTTTGATGAATCTATGGCTAGTATCGGGGGTATGAAACATAGAGAAGTTGGAATACAGTAGATTTAACACCAATATAAATAAAGAATGAGTTTATTACAGTACCTTAAAGTGGTGGTTTGTTTTCTTATACTAACGAAGCTCTTGAGATTTTCTGTTGAGTTTTGTGTTGTGAAGTTTTCAAGTTTTTGGGTAAAGATTTGATGTATTTCGGAACAAGGAGTGGCAAGAGCCTAAGCTGGGGATTCCCAAGTCACCCCAAGGTAAAATTCAAGGACAACCAAAAGCCTAAGCTTGGGGTTGCCCCGGAAGGCATCCCCTCTTTCGTCTTCATCTATCGGTAACTTTACTTGAGGCTATATTTTTATTCACCACATGATATGTGTTTTGCTTGGAGCGTCTTGTATGATTTGAGTCTTTACTTTTTAGTTTACCATAATCATCCTTGTTGTACACACCTGTCGGTGTCAAAACCGGCGGATCTCGGGTAAAGGGTCCCGAACTGTGCGTCTAACACTACTAGGGAAAACCTTATACACAGAAGTTTATCAGTAGCGCGGTTTAAAAATGGGCGCTACTACTAATTAGTAATAGCGAGGGGTATAAAAACCGCGCTACTACTAAGTTGATAGTAGTAGCGAGGGGTATAAACCCGCGCTGCTGCTAAATGGTCTCCAACAATGCCCACGGGATAGGCATAGTAGTAGCGAGGGGTATAAAACCGGCGCTACTACTAAATAAGTAGTAGTAGCACAGGTAAGACCCCCACGCTACTACTAAGCGTGTCCACCCTTGCCCGATCCACAATCCCACCCCACCAACCGTCCCACACCACCCACCCCCCGTCTGTCTCAAAAAAAAAACCACGCAGCCCGATCCATATCCCCAACCTCCTCTCCTCTCCCAACCAACTCGCCACCGGCCTCCCTTCGACCTCCTCTCCTCCGTTCGTCCGCCCGCATGCCCCCCGCCGCGTGCGCCACGCCGGCGGCCGCACGCCCGCCGCTCCCCGTCTCGCGCCGCTGCCCGCCCCCGCCAGCTCCTCCTCTGCTATGGCATGTCGCTGCACCGCGACCTCCTCCCCCGCGGCATCGGCGTTGGCGTGGGACTGGACCCGCTGGAGCCGGCACTTTGTGGAGATGGACCAAGGCCAAGGCCAAGCACAGGAGCCCTGATAGCACCACCACTAGCATTGGCTCCTCCACTGCGCCCCCACACATCCCCATGCCTCCGCCACCCGTGACCCTCTCCGTCTCTAGATCCGGTGAGCAGGGCAGAGCAGAGCACCCCCTTCCTTGCTTCCTTTCTTTCTAGGGTTTCGCTGGATTCAGGCGGGGATCACTTGCTTGTTCTTCCTAGCCTAGCCTAGGGTTGCTGAATGCTGATTCAGTAAGAGCTTGCTAGTAGCTAGGGTTTCGCTGGACCCCTTAATCTCTCAATTACTTCTGTTCTGGTCCTCATTAATCCCATTATGTAAGAACCCATGCTCTCTTAGTTATCCATCCATTCACTACCTGCTACATACATTTAATTTGTGCTCCTCTGCTAATTTGATAACAATCCTAGCCCTCTATAGTTTAGTTTCTGCTCAATTGAAGAAACTAGGCAGGCATGCCATACATGCTCTGCTCCAAGGCAATTGCTTCTGTCGCTGGACATTACCACAAGGAATGCTCTGTAGAAAATGTGTTAGCTTCACTAAAAATGTGTTTCCCAGGATCTGATGCATGTGTGTGTTCGCGTGGTTGTGTGCAGGCAGTTGAAGGAAGGGGGCGGGCCATGGAGAAGCTGCTAGGTGCGGGCTCTGACTCTGAAGCCATGGATGGAAGGTACCTCTATTGCCCATCTCCTCTGTCTCTTCTTCTTCTTTTGCTGCTGCAGAGCAACCCATATAGTGATATGGGTGCTCAATAGCCTCCGACCCTGGTTATTCTCTATGTAACAATTCATATCAGTAATTATATCTATGACATCTATATTAAGTTCAGCGTTTATGCTTTGTGGAAGTATGTATTTACTCTATTTTGAAGCTGTTGCCGTAGTTGTTTTTGTAAAATATTTGCTAACTAGGAAATGATGCTCTCATAGACAATAACTAGCTTGTCAAATATTTGAGTAGATTTAGTGATTATATCTTACACAAGAGTAGGTTCATGTATATGTGCTGATTCAACTATATTAAAAGTGTTAGCCAAATTTTATTTCGTGGAATGAACACTTGAATTCAGCTCAGCATACTGGATGTTCTATCATCTTACTCCTTAGGTTTACAAACTAGTTGATGATGGTTTCCTTTGTCATGTTGCTCTTGGAAGTCCATAGTCTGAAACGGTTTGTGAATGTAGTTAGCATTTCAATCTTATTCATGTGGTACTCAAGAATAAGAAGTTGCAAGTCTGTTACAATCCCTTGCTGTATGTTTATTGAAGGGGTCAGATCCTCGTGAATGTTCCACATGAGACATCCAGCACGCTTCCATGCCATGGACCCTTGATGAACGAAGGTGGAGGAAGGCCACTGCATCTATGCTCGGCCGCGAGAAGATGACATGGATCTCGTCTGCCCGCTCATCCGCTTGTAAGGTCACATCTCTATCTTCTCTGCTCCCTTCTCTGAAAACTGAACCCCTTTCTTCTCTGTACATTTGATAGGTTGCAATTTGTCATTTCAACTGGATAGATGGCTGTATTTGTTTCGTCCTGCACTATATTTCTTGCTCAATTGTTGTTTGTGCTTAGGTTGTACTAGTAGCCACGGCACAAGTACAAGAAGGGTTTCAGATTTCTCACTTGTGCAAAGAATAAGTTCAGTCAATCTAATATTGATACTTACAGTGTAAACCCCTATGTAATTTCGGTGAATTCCCTTTGTAATCTTAGTGCTTGCAATGTAAAAGTGCAGTGTAAGATAGACTAATGAAAGACTGAAACTACCACTTCAGTAATTATAGTGTAATTTAATGTGCATTTTGCACAGTAATGTGTATTCCTTATCTTTATGGTGGCCTGAATTTAAAGTGGTGTTGGACTCTAATTTTCAGTAATGTGTCACTTCTAGTATACCTAAATATTTTTGCATTCTTGTTAGTTTTGTGCCCCATTCTAAAGAAATTTAGTAAACGTGTATGTCCGATTATGTAAATACAATATTTTACAAACCATTTAGATACAACAACATGATCTTTGTTTTCTTTCCCACAAGAAGCTAATTTGGCTTACATGAAGGGGTGCATCCTCTTCATCTTGCAGGTGTGACTCATGTCCTCGCATTCTTACTTCACCTTCGTTTCCATCAGCTTCTTGATCCTGAAATTTTAAGATAAATTGCAAGTACTCAGTATCATGTTCTTAAACAAAGCTATTGTTTTTTTCTTGAATGTTAGTGTTTTCTCTAACCTATGTATAGTGTCAAAAAAGATCTAAATTACCACATGGAGATGCATTTTTTGGCGGCATCTTACATCACAGTAATTTACAACGAAGATAGGTTTACAGTGTCTTTTTTATAGCAACTATAATGCATAGCTGCAGATTTTCTCGAATGTACATATGTATTTTGTATGCATGACAGATTGTATCTTTGGTAGTGTTATCTATGTAGTCTGATTTATACACTGCATTCCTAAGCTGAAATATATTTTGTAACTTAAATACATAGTCCAAGTTTCATTGAGTTATTTGTCACTTTTTAATTGAATATCTTTTTGTAACTGAAATATCTATGTACTTACAGTGCATATCTAATAAGGCCCTTCCTAGTGAGACCTAAGTTTAACCGAACATCTTTTTTGTCGATCGTCGTAGGTTTTTATGCCCCATGTATTTAACTGAATATCTTTTATGTCCTGATGCCTCATGTATTTATAGTAGTAATGTTCTAATTTAGTGTTTCTTCAACATGCTCAGGGACTCAGGGCAATGGATAAAATCTAGATGCTAAGTTGACTTTTTTCCTGCGGATTTGGTTATCGTGAAGAGATGCACATAGGGTTAATTGCTACAGATACTGAAAACTTTGAAACTGGTGACGGCGATGACCATGATCGTAATCACAAGCACTGAAGACCACTGCCATGTTCCTGCACTTTAGTGTTATCTCAATCGCTGCATTGAAATAGTATGATCTATTACTTCACATTTTCTGTACCATGAGGACAACTGTCACATTGTGCCAATATATGTGTAGCCTTGAAAGGTGTCCTCTAAGTGTTGTTACTATTGATGATTTGAGTTGCAATTAACGTTCTTCACAATACGCTCCAAAACCCTATCTGAGTGTTGGATTTGAGTTGCTTGCCTAGACTATTTTCTGTGCTGCAGCATTTTATGCAACATTTTTTATTTTTATTTTTAATCCCTAATTAGTTACTAGTAGCGTGGGAATAAATGGTACGCTACTAGTATCTAGAATGCTAGTAGCGCCTGGTATTCTAGACACGCTACTACTATTTCGTTAGTAGTACCGCTGGTTTGTTTCCAATAGTAGTAGCGCGCACAGGAGAAGCGCGCTATAGCTATTAGCAGTAGCGAGCTTCCATTAAGAGCGCTGCTGCTACACTTGTGTAGCAGTAGCGCTGGTGAGCACGCGCTACTGCTACGTGTTAGCTGTAGCGCCTTATTAGTAGCGCCGGTCCCCAAGCTACTGATACACCTAAAATCCGCGCTGCTGCTAGCCTTTTCCCTAGTAGTGTAAGGCGGATGGTAACAGGAGGCAGGGGACACCATGTTTTACCCAGGTTCGGGCCCTCTTGATGGAGGTAAAACCCTACGTCCTGCTTGACTATTCTTGATAATATGTGTACTACAAGAGTTGATCTACCACGAGATCGGAGAGGCTAAACCCTAGAAGCTAGCCTATGGTATGATTGTATGTTGTCCTACAGACTAAAACCCTCCGGTTTATATAGACACCGGAGGGGGTTAGGGTTACACAAGGTCAGTTATAAAGGAGGAGATATACATATCCGTATTGCCTAGCTTGCGTTCCACGCCAAGTAGAGTCCCATCCGGACACGGGACGAAGTCTTCAATCTTGTATCTTCATAGTCCAACAGTCCGGCCAAAGGATATAGTCCGGCTGTCCGGAGACCCCCTAATCCGGGACTCCCTCAACACCTTTTGGGAGAGACACACATGAATCGGAATTTATTAGAATACTCTATGTGCTTCACTTATATCTTTTGAGCTAAATAACTTTGCTCTAGTACTTCGCTTATATCTTTTTAGAGCACGGTGGTGGTTTTATTTTATAGAAATTATTGATCTCTCATGCTTCACTTATATTATTTTGAGAGTCTTTTAGAACAACATGGCAATTTGCTTTGATTATGAAATTAGTCCTAATCTGATAGACATCCGGGATGGGTATAATAAAAACTTTCATATAGAGTGCATTAAATGTTATGAGAAGTTTGATTCTTGATAGTTGTTTTGAGATATCGATATAAAGGTGGTAATATTAGAGTTGTTCTAGTTGAGTAATTATGGAATGGAGAAATACTTGTGTTGAAGTTGGCAAGTCCCGTAGCATGCACATATGGTAAACATTGTGTGACAAATTTGAAGCATGAGGTGTTCTTTGATTGCTTTCCTGATGAGTGGCGGTCGGGGACGAGCGATGGTCTTTTCCTGCCAATCTATCCCCCTAGGAGCATGCGCGTAGTGCTTGGTTTTGATGACTTGTAGATTTTTGCAATAAGTATGTGAGTTCTTTATGACTAATGTTGAGTCCATGGATTATACGCACTCTCAACCTTCCATCATTGCTAGCCTCTTCGGTACCGTGCATTGCCCTTTCTCATCTCGAGAGTTGGTGCAAACTTCCCGGTGCATCCAAACCCCGTGATATGATACGCTCTATAACACATAAGCATCCTTATATCTTCCTCAAAACAGCCACCATACCTACCTATTATGGCATTTCCATAGCCATTCCGAGATATATTGCCATGCAACTTTCCACTGTTCTGTTTATTATGCCACGCTTCATCATTGTCATATTGCCTTGCTTGATCATGTAGTTGACATCGTATTTGTGGCAAAGCCACCTTCATCATTCTTTCATACATGTCACTCTTTATTCATTGCATATCCCGGTACACCGCTGGAGCCATTCATATAGAGTCATATTTTGTTCTAAGTATTGAGTTGTAATTCTTGAGTTGTAAAGTAAATAAAAGTGTGATGATTTTCATTATTAGGGCATTGTCCCATGTGAGGAAAGTTCTTCGAAAAAAAGAGAAAGGCCATAAAAAAGGGAGGCCCAAAAAAATGAGAGAAAAAGAGAGAAGGGGCAATGTTACTATCCTTTTTCCACACATGTGCTTCAAAGTAGCACCATGATCTTCATGATAGATAGTCTCTTATGTTGTCACTTTCATATATTAGTGGGAATTTTTCATTATAGAACTTGGCTTGTATATTCCAACAATGGGACTCCTCAAATGCCCTAGGTCTTCGTGAGCAAGCAAGTTGGATGCACACCCACTTAGTTACTTTTGTTGAGCTTTCATATATTAGCTCTAGTGCATCCGTTGCATGGCAATCCCTACTCCTTGCATTGACATCAATTGATGGGCATCTTCATAGTCCATTGATTAGCCGCGTCAATGTGAGACCTTCTCCCTTTTTATCTTCTCACACAACCTTCATCATCATATTCTATTGCACCCATAGTGCTATATCCATGGCTCGCGCTCATATATTGCGTGAAAGTTGAAAGAGTTTGAAAATACTAAAATATGAAACAATTGCTTGGCTTGTCATCGGGGTTGTGCATGATGGGAGCATTTTGTGTGACGAATATGAAGCATGGCCAAACTATATGATTTTGTAGGGATACGCTTTCTTTGGCTATGTTATTTTGATAAGACATGATTGCTTGGTTAACATTGCTTGAAGTATTATTATTTTTATGCAAATATTAAACTTCTGTCTAGAATCTATCGGATCTAAACATTCATGCCACAATAAAGAGAAATACATTTAAAATTATGTTAGGTAGCATTCCACATCAAAAATCCTGTTTTTATCATTTACCTACTCGAGGACGAGTAGGAATTAAGCTTGGGGATGCTTGATACGTCTCCAACGTATCTATAATTTTTGATTGTTCCATGCTATTATATTATCTGTTTTGGATGTTTATGGGCTTTATTATGCACTCTTATATTAATTTTGGGACTAACCTATTAACCGAAAGCCCAGTGCAAATTGCTGTTTTTTTGCCTATTTCAGTGTTTCGCAGAAAAGGAATATCAAACGGAATCTAAATGGAATGAAACCTTTGCGAGAATATTTTCTGGAATAAACGCAATCCAGGAGACTTGGAGTGGACGTCAAGGAAGCAACGGGGCGGCCACGAGGTAGGGCGGCGCGCCCAGGGGGGCCAGGCGGGTCCCCCACCCTCGTGGGCCCCACGCAACTCCACCGACCTACTTCTTTCGCCTATATATACTCTTATACCCTGAAAACATCCAGGGGAGCCACAAAACCACTTTTCCACCACTGCAACCTTCTGTACCCATGAGATCCCATCTGGGGACCTTTTCCGGCGATCTGCCAGAGGGGGATTCCATCACGAAGGGCTTCTACATCAACACCATAGCCTCTCCGATGATGTGTGAGTAGTTTACCACATACCTTCAGGTCCATAGTTATTAGCTAGATGGCTTCTTCTCTATCTTTGGATCTCAATACAAAGTTCTCCTCGATGTTCTTGGAGATCTATTCGATGTAATTCTTTTTGCGGTGTGTTTGCCGAGATCCGATGAATTGTGGGTTTATGATTATGATTATCTATGAACAATATTTGATTCTTCTATGAATTCTTATATGCATGATTTGATATCTTTGCAATTCTCTTCGAATTATCAGTTTGGTTTGGCCTACTAGATTGATATTTCTTGCAATGGGAGAAGTGCTTAGCTTTGGGTTCAATCTTGCGGTGCTCGAGCCCAGTGACAGAAAGGAAACCGACACGTATTGTATTGTTGCCATCGAGGATAAAAAGATGGGGTTTATATCATATTGCTTGATTTTATCCCTCTACATCATGTCATCTTGCCTAATGTGTTACTCTGTTCTTTTGAAATTAATACTCTAGATGCATGCTGGATAGCGGTCGATGTGTGGAGTAATAGTAGTAGATGCAGAATCGTTTTGGTCTACTTGACACGGACGTGATGCCTATGTTCATGATCATGCCTAGCTATCATCATAACTATGCACTTTTCTATCAATTGCTCGACAGTAATTTGTTAACCCACTGTAATATATGCTATCTTGAGAGAAGCCACTAGTGAATCCTATGGCCCTCGGGTCTACTTTATATCATATTATTTTCCCGTCAACTAGCTATTTCTGTCGCCGTTTATTTTGCAATCTTTACTTTTCAATCTATACAACAAAAATACTAAAAATATTGATCTTATTATCTCTATCAGATCTCACTTTCATAAGTGACCGTGAAGGGATTGACAACCCCTTTATTGCGTTGGTTGCGAGGTTCTTGTTTGTTTGTGCAGGTACTAGGTGACTTGCGTGTAGTATCCTACTGAATTGATACCTTGGTTCTCAAAAACTAAGGAAATACTTACGCTACTTTGTTGCATCACCCTTTGCTCTTCAAGGAAAAACCAATGCATGCTCAATAGGTAGCATGCTTGCGGCTACATGTGCGGTTACCTCGACACCGGCTCTTGACCACGACATCGACCAAGCCGACCACTTGCGCGGCTACCTCAATCGAGGCTACCGCCCCATGCTATCGGCTACCTCAACATTGACAGAAAGGGCTACCACCTCGCCTGAGCACGTCACGAGCTTCCTCTACAGTCCAAGCTACCGTGACGCAACACTGTCCATGACGTTCTCGTTCCTACGAAGGGGAGATGTTAGCCCACTGGTTTATACTTCATTTTCTCTCCAGTCTGACCATCTATGACGTTCCTATTGTTCACGATGCTACCACTACAATTGCAGATGGATGTTAGAGATATAGTGCGTTTACATGTATTTGATAGTTTAGGATTTGTAATCCGTCTCCTACCTTCTATATCTAGGAGATCCTTCTTGCCATCCAAGTCTGTACTCCTATCTATACTTTCCCGTGAGGGTCAATATAATATCCATCATATTTTGCCAATCTTTCTCTCTCTATCATTCTACACGGCAGACCGTAGTTCGTGAGGCCAGAGGCTTAAGCCGTCATCGATGTTTTCGGTGACTTCGGAAGCCGTATTGTCAAACTGTCTGAACTTGCATTATGAATGTCCCATACCTTCCAGAGAACGATGAGCACAACAAACGTTGTGACGCAGGCAACCGGCGGTGTGCCTGGTACAAGATGTCCATGAAGGGTGAGCTCGAGGGTGTGAAGCCAATGGCGGCCCAAATATTGCACGCTGGGTGCAGGAGAAAAATAGGTGCAGGCGGTCTTCCTCGGCAGCAGAGCACCGAGGGCAGGTCAAATTGTCTTGAAGGGTCTTCCGGTGTATGCTCGATTTGGTGTTAAGCCGGTTTAAGTAGAAGAACCATCTGAATATCCTGACTTTGGCTGGCACACGCGAGGCCCATATGATCTGCAGAACTAGTTCAACCGGCTGGGTCGAGAAGGCAGAGTATGCCCCTTTGGTGGAGGAGCATTCCCCATGAAGCATGTTATCAACCATACTGATATGAATAGGGTCAAACCCTAAATCTGTTGACTACTAGATGTTAGGTTAATATAATTTGAAAAATCTAAGAGACAAATTAAACTACCTTTTCATAATATTTTGAACTTTTATTGCTCACCACATAAGGCACATGGTAACAAATTAAACTATAACCACCAGTTGAGGTAGTTGTGTTGGGCAATGAGTATATTGTCCACGTGCAGAAATAAGTGTTTATTTTGAGCCAGGTGGTTTGGACGTGTCATTGTACGTCCATGCCATGACAGTTGCAGGTACTATACATACCCGGACATATAGGTACTGAAGCGTGTGTACGTTAGTGACTTCTTGCATTCCTCATAGCGGTCCTTGACATGAAACAGTCACCATGAATACGAGACAAAAATTAGTTTTCTCTTTCTTCAATTTTCTTTGCGTTAACGTTTAACCAACTATCACCTTCCATTATACAATATACTCCCTCCATTCCTAAATATAAGTCTTTGGAGAGATTCCACTATGGACCACATACGGAGCAAAATGAGTGAATCTATACTCTAAAATGCATTTAGATACATCCGTATGTGGTCCATAGTGAAATCTCAATAAAGACTTATATTTAGGAAAGGAGGGAGTATTACTATATGTACGTACTTCTTGACAGCTGGAGTACTACACAGTTCACACTACAGTAATGTCCCTCAAAAAAATGTCCACTCAGGGTTGTTTCTCAAGTTAGTTACCGTGTTAAACTCTTAGGAAAAGTAGACTTATTTATAGTGCAAAACATAAAAGTTATTATGTGCCACATATATGTGATTGAAATAAGGAAACATGCACCTGACTTAGTTTAAGTTGAAGAATCATATATCAGGGGAACTCCAACGGGAATCTCAAAACGAACGACACCAAATGTTGGCAGACACGTCTGGACATGTTCATGGACAACGAGCAGGTGCCGTCCATCCAACCATAGTCACAAAATCCGGACAGCGCGCTATGACTAACAGTGGGACAGGAGGACCAAGTGAAAAAAAAGGTGAGCAGGGCACATGGTTTGTGGGAAGATCTGGTCCAACTAACAGTGGATCAGGTGGACCAGACCTCCCCCCCCCTCCAGTATGCACAAAAGTTTTTTGTCTCCAATTTCAAATCGAGATAGAAAGTGACGTGCAATTGGGTTTGATTCCTTGTTCGATATGCACGACAGTGTTCTTGGTTGTGTGCATGCTCGTGTGCAGAGACCTCTTCTTCTGTTACTCGAGGGTTGATTGTCCACGTGAAGAAATAAGTGTTTATTTGAAGCCGGGTGGTTTGCAAGTATAATTGTTCGTCCATGCTATGGTAGTTGCAGGCACTGTACATACCCGGACACATAGGTACTGCAGCTTGTGTACGTTTGTGACTTCTTGCATTCTTCATAGCGGTCCATCACATGAAACAGTCACCATGAATAGGAGACAAAAATTAGTTTTCTCTCTCTTCAATTTTTTTGCGTTAACAGTTAACTAACTAATGCACGTGGACATATTACATCGATCACCTTCCATGATACAATATATTACTATGCACTTACTGCTTGAAAGCACAGTACACACTAGACTAATGTCCACTCAGGGTTGTTCCTCAACTTAGCTACCGTGTTAAACTCTTAGGAAAGTAGACCTATTTACAATCCGAAAAAAATTTAGAATGTGCCACATATATGGGATTGAAATAAGGGAACATGCACCTGAATTAGTTTAAGCTAATTGAAGAATCATATATTAGGGCAACTCAAACGGGGATCTCCAAACGAACGACACCCAATGTAGGCAGACACTTCTGGACATGTCCATGGACAACGGGCAGGTGCCAGCCATCCAACCATAGTTACCAAATCCGGACAACGGGCTATGACTAACAGTGGGCCAGGAGGACCAAGCAAAAAAAAAGAGGTGAGTGGGACACATGGGTTGTGGGAAGATGTGTTCCAACTAATAGTGGATCAGTTAACCCCCCCCCCCCCAAGTTAGCTGACGATTTGGGGTTTTCATACGTCCGGACCGGTCCATACTAATTCAGTGACCTATGTGAGATTGCTTTAAGTGTCTGGACATTTGCAAGCGACTTGATGACCCTCGTTGGAGTTGCCCTCAGGAGATCTTAAAGAGTATGTAGAAAGGAAGAAGAAGAGTGAAGGCATTTGGAAGTCTTGAAATATGACAAATAAGAAGATAGCTTAGGTTGGAGTTTTCCATATATATATTCCCTTTGTTTCACATTGAGTCCATTTGTAGACTTGCGTTGCAAAAGGAGTTTTGCAAAAACTGACAAAAAAAGAAAATATAATTAAGTTGGGTCACTGTCCATTCTTGTAGTATCCACAGTTTGGCGCCTGGTACATTATGTACTACACCGTGCTCACTCAGGGCTCAAAACATTAATCGATAATCACAACATCTCACCAAGAAATTGCACTGCCCAAATATGTTGATCTGCCAGATTTATCCATCCTTTTATCTCATAATCAGATAATCTTTGGCAATTGAAATACCTTACCATACTAGCATGTGCATGAGGAAGGTAATGACAAATTAGGTTGTGTTCCATAGGTTATGCTCATATCTATAAATAAGATCCATTTATGGATGGAGCGAGTAATTATAAGTAAGATTTTCTAATCCCAACCTGTAGTTATTAAGAGTCATTTTACAGTGCATCCGGACGATATGGACCGTCCGTCGGAGCAAAATCGACGATCCAGATCTGATGCAATACACTGATGTCACGTGTATTATATCAGACCCCGAGGGGCATTTTCGGGAGAAAAAATATTTCGAACTGATCTGTTTTTCTCTCCCAAATATTTCGAGGGTATTCTCGGTATGAATTTGAGGGATATTTTCGGTTCGATATTTATCCCGTTCGCTAGGGTTTATGCCTCGCCGCCGCTACGGTTTTGATCCTCGCCGGCAGGATCTAGCCGCTCGTCGCGGCCCCTCCCTCCCTCGTCGCCGGCAGGATCTAGCCGCTCGTCGCGGCCCCTCCCTCCCTCGTCGCCGGCAGGATCTAGCCGCGCGTCGCGGCCCTTCCCTTCCTCCACCCCAATTCCCTCGCGATCTCGCATCGCATTTTCAACAAACACGAGAGGAGGCCCACTGCCCTCCCCGCGGCGGCCGCCGGCGAAGAGTCGGCGCCATCCCACCTCCCAGTTCTCCATGCGGGTGCCTATAGCCACAAGGTTATATGCAACCTCTTTCCCACACCCCAATTGGTTGTTTGTGTCCTCTACATATCATTTCTCAGCCATGGCTGCAGCTTCTATCTGGCCATGCATCTCGTCCGATGGCAAGGTGGTTGGGTATGGATCATGTTCTGCGGGACTAGATGAAGCCGGCCGCCGGCCTCGACGGCCAGCCCCATTCGTCCACCCCCGACTGCTTGATCTACGAACGTTCAATCGTTGCATTCAACATGTATTCTTTCAATTTGGCTGATAGGTGAGATTTGGAGATCAATGGAGATGATAAGCTATTAATTTTGGAATGTACTATAAACAATTCATAGCTTATGTTGCTCAATATTTATGATGCTCGCTTCTTCTTGTGCAATTGCTGGACTGGGATCAACAGACTTGGCATGTGCTTTATATGAAAAATTAGATTCACATGGGATATCCACCTTTTCAAGATTGCTGTTAAGTCTTATTATGATGTTTTAGCCTTGTTAAAGGGAGAGTAATGGTCCTCGCAAAAAGCAGAGAGAAAGGAATGAGCATTCGATTCTTCCATATGTTGCATTTCATTCTTCCGTGTTTAGTTATGTCCAACATTTGTTACATGCACACACTTGACAAGGTTAGTACAAGTAGTAATTTTTCCTCTGTTTTGCAGGGCTATGACAGAACATGCTATGTGATTCCCTGAGGCAGGATGGATGTACCATGTCCACACCACTGTGCTCCTGAAGGTGATCGCTTCAATTCAGCGTTGCAGCACCTGCAGAGGCCCCCTATGGTACGTGCTTTTACTCTTGTTATCCTATGCTCTATTTTTTTGGCTTTGCGGCCTGCCTACGAGACATAGCTGGGATTGCGTGTTGAATCAGGCAGTATTTTTGACTTCTGTTGTGAGGCTATGCTCATGCTTTAATAAATTTTTCTCTCGTATGAAAATAGACATATCATAATCCATTATTCTTCTAGGGTTGCCCCAGGCACCATTATTGTCACATGGTAGTAAAAAGCAAATATAGATTTCTACGAGATCCCGTAGAGACCAAATTTATTTCAAGCAAAATATAGTAACCAATATTATTGAAGTTTTACAACTTGACTCATGTGCAATGGACTAATAACACGGCTAGGAAACCTTCTTCGGGACTAAAACCCAACCACACCTTACTCTATCGCTTTATGGCCAAGTGTACACTCCACATGTAAGAATGAACCACAATGCTGGACTAACTGCTTGCATCCTCGTCGTCTTCAACCGCAGCTGCATCCGATTGCCTAGCATGGTACTGCCTGAACCTAGTCCCGTATTTCATTTTGTTGTAGGGTGAATCGACAAGCACAACAGGTAGCTCTCTTCTGAATTTGTCGATGTAGGCCTGCATGCGAGGATATGTTAGTATCGTTCCATATGTTTCAGAAAATGACAAAATTTTAGGTGTTACTTTACGTACTTCGTCATATTGCAACCTTAGTTTTACTCCCATAAATAATTCGATGTTCTTCATCATGTACAATGCACTACAAGAACTGCAACATTTTATGTTGTTAGATCAACATTTCAGATATTAACAATCTAAAACAAAAACAAAAGCTAATATTGTTGACTGACGTCTCATCGGATTTTGGCACATTAATATTCCGTACTAGCCATTGCGTCACGTTAATGTCTTCCCATGCATTGCTTTCAATCCCATTGACTCGCATTGCTGCTCTCAGATGTGCTTCCATCCCACGTACCTGCAAGCCTAATGGGATGAGAAGTTGCCTATGACTAATACTTACATACGATGTTAACTCCTTTCTTATAATTAAATATGTTGAAATTCTCACCATGTTATTTACTTCTTTGGGTATCATACAGTGGAAAAGTGAATCAAGAACCTGAATCTCTTCCCTTATGGGGTTTACGACCACAAGGAACCAGTGGGTGTATAAACTTTTCGTAGGTAGGAAAACCTTGAGTGCACAGATAATTAGATCAACATGCATAGTAATAAAAAAATCTGTTCTACGTCAGCTTAATATACCATATCATGTTTCAGGTAGGTGGTTTCTTGTGTTTCTCCTGCCAAAGCGTCCTCGTAGTACTCCTCTATCCTACCATCCCTTTCGAGCTTAGCGACGCCGGCCACCCTCTCAATGTAAACCAGTTGGCCGTCCCTTGTGTCAATTGGTTGATCATTACGCATGAGCTGGATCGCAGCATCAACCACCTATAACAATAATCAAGTTAATTGTATTGTACAAAAATGAAACTTCATAAACAAATTTGTGAAATACTATCTTACTTCGTCACCCAACCATACGCCATCTTCAGATTCATCTTTATGGGTGAGGCATTGCAAATGCTTTGATAGCACGACAATGTCATCAACTAACACCATTTGTTTTTCACGATTTGTAGTGTTGATCAGTGACGCCACGAAATCCTATTGAACCATGTCTAGCTGGTCCCTTTGGGTTTCAGGAACTTTTGACCTCTTTTTTAAGTTGCTAGAGCCGATTTTCCTCTTTTTACTGTTCGTGTCCTCGGAATCATTTGTACACTCTGATGGAGTCTTTTTTCCCCTTTTTTTCTTCTTAGTGTCGTACGAAGCATACTCGTCATCCTTAAATAATTGCAATACCAGCCTTTTCTTTTCGCCCCCATGATTTGGTGGCGTCGATCAAACCACACTTACTTGTTGCTGCTTTTCAAAGGATTCATCATGATTGTCATCATCTGTGAAGGCACTGGGCTCTTCAGGATCTCGCGATCCCGTAGCCTTCACAGAGTGCTCCTTACTCCGTCTGTTGAACGGATTCTATCAGACGAAATAAACCGTGTGTTAGCCTTTAGTAGATTCTTGCTCAATTATAGGTAAAATGTGCATCACCTGGAAATCCTCAAGGCTTGTGGTGGCTTTGGAATGCATTTGGTTATCAAAACTAGGAGCTCCTTGGATATCATCCACCTCTTTCAAAAGCTTATGAATACCACTGAGATCCTGTTTGATATTTGCAGCAGCTCTTTCGAATGCTTCATCCTGTACGTGGAAGATCAAATGTTATTTCTGAAACGACAATGATTGTTTCATAATTAAGTTAACATGCGTACGTCAAAATCTTCATCAAGGTTCTTCATGGGGGGCTCCATGTCATCATTTTTTATTCCCTGCTTACAATCGTGCTTAGCATCGACCTCCGTGATATCCTTTTGTTTCCCCTGGTCAGAAGCCTGCTTAGCATTCTCAACAGAGGCCTCCATTGGGTGTGAAGGTGCCCCGAGGTCAGATAGATGTATGTCGTCCACTCCTGGAAATATTCCATCGTGTTTAAAAAAAAATACATGTTAGTCTGGGGTGTTTTGATAGTAAACTAAATTAGAAAAAAACTTGTATACATAAATTTCCAATTATATAGACTAATCTCATAATTCTAGGCTTACCTTCAATTCTTTGATGAGGTCCTCCGTGAGCTTGCCATTTGTACTGGTACGCCTAAGGCACTCATCCATTTTCTTTTCAAGGGTGCACATCCTATGGTTTTGTTCTGTACCGGACTCCCGCACGAGGGAGGCAACTTCTTGCAAATCAGTCAATACACGTCCGACGAGTACCTTAATCTGAGACTTTGAAACAGTTAGAATCATATAACTTCATACTAGTTGGAATGTTACAATATATATTTGTGCCTTATGTAACTCATTTACCTGAGCGCCAGTCTTCGGTTTGGCTGTACCATCTCGTGCTGGAATGAAAGGCCTCATCAGGTCCTCAACATACTGCAGTTTAGTGTCGTTAGTATGATTTAGAAAATATATATGTTACATAATCCAGGCAATGTACTGACATTTTACCTCTCCAACTCCCAGATAATTATTCTGGATTATATTGTCAACCTTTTTTGCCTTCTCCTCGCTCCAGGTCTGGATCAACGGCCTTAACCTTGATTCATACGAGATGCTAGAGTCCAATTGGTGCACTCTGAACTTCTCATAGTACCATCACTGCATGACAACAAAAGCAATTTACAAACATTTCCATACATTATGTAATGTATGTTAGGTAACTGATAATTGTATTACTATGAATTACCTGCAGCAGTGGTAGATTCCCCTCCAGAATTGCCTCACCATTTACAAAATTCTTCACGCTATCCATAAGATAGTCAAGCGTTAGCTGTCCAAGATTTGTGCCCTTTATCGTCTCAACGTTTCTAACAATCCCAATATATTTGTTATCCTCATACTCCTCTTTTGTTCGGCATACATATTTGCCTATGGTGTACAACACAAATGGCCTGACAAAATTTGGTGTGCTGTCAACTTTCATCTTGGCTAGCAATCCTTTGAAAGTTATTTTGGTGTCATTACGGTCTTTCAGTTTCTTCCACAACTCCATATTATCATCAAGATTTGAAGGGACGTGCTTCTTCCCATGGCAGGGCATGCCTGTTATATGCGCTACATCTTCTAGTGTGATCCTACATGGTCTCCCATTGATGATAAAGGCATCCTGCTCTGCATCATATGAATTAGCGATGGCCAGGCAGAGTACACGTCTAATTTGATGCCGGGTGTCTTGAGAAGTCCACCCAGTCCTATCAACTGGATGTATATCCTTTGCTGCATATTTAATCCGTTTATGAACTCCTCATATGGCGGCAAAGAAGCATCCTGGGTTCAATGGATGTGCAAGTGTGATTAGATTTAGCATGGTATACAATTTAAACACTCATACAGACGAATATAGCTTATATATACCAACACAAAAATTGTGCTCTACGCTACTGCATGAGGTACAAGCATGCTGAGTTCCATGTATGTGCAAGTACTATCATGTGATTCAGCTTGGTTACGTTTGAACGGTCATCTAAGGTAATCTCCATTGCAAGGCACTTATCTGAAATAAAATAAACATTGGAAAATAAAAAACTATCCAACGATGGTCTCCTCAACTCTAGGCGCTAATCATGGTCAGTAGTATCGAATTAAAACATGGGCCATCGATGCCTTCCATGACTCGTGCGGCAGGAAAAAAAAGGCAAGCGCCCGCTGCACTAATTGGCATTGACAAGACCATACGCTAAGATTTAGCCTGGAATTAATCAATGAACTGCCAATCTGGTAGGAAACAAATCCTAGCGCCCTCCCCTAACACCCCCAACTTAATTTGTTTAAAAACATGCGGAGTTACATGAATATGCAAACAACAAGTGGGGTCGCAGCAAGAGATCATGCGAGGAAGATCGTGGCATGAAAAATAGCAGCGGCTGAGATCATGGGGAGTTACCAGAGGATCCATGTTTGGCTCCGTCGTTCGGTCTTGCTGGATTCCTGGGTTGCTCCGTCCTTCTGTCTTGCTAGTTTGGGAGGCGCAGAAGGATGAACTATGATCTATGAGGTTTCAAAGGATCCCTATTTATAGGGATCGTAACAACCCGGACATATATCTACGTATAGATTTCTTTGGTTGGAGGAAATCAAGGGAGGGGACCCACCTGCTTGAATATTAGGGGGGGGGGGGCGTGGTGAGTTTAGCAAAGGTAAGTTATGGTTTTAAAAAAACCAAGGTAAGTTGTGTAACAACACGCAGGTCTCCTGAGAATCACGATCATCAAAATGATATCGTTCCCGTTTCTTTGAAAATCAGCCAAAATATTTCAGCCTCACTGAATTTCGGCCAAAATATTTCGACACTCGCTGAAATTTTTTCTGAAACTTCTAACTAGCGATGTTAAAAAAATCTGAACCTTCTAACTAGCGATGCCAAAATATTTCAGCACTCGCTGAAATTTTTCTGAAACTTCTAACTAGCGATGTTAAAAGAATTTTGAAACTTCTACCTAGCGATGTTTAAAAGATTCTGAAACTTCTAACTAGCAATGTAATTGTTCTGAATCTTGATCAAACTCCGGCGACACTTAAATATAAATTTAAGAATTTAGTTAACCTTCCTAAGCTTCAAAAGTTCTGGTTGAAAAAAGCAAATATATGTTTCAGCGTCTTACATGCAGACCAAATTTATTTCAAGAATAGTATTTGGAACCAGTACTGTGAAATATTACAACTTGACTAATCCGCATTGGACTATGAACATGGCTAGGAAACCTTCTTCAAGAATAGTATTTGGCTCTCTTGTGAAGTTATTTTATTGCCCATCCGATCTTGCATGTTCAAAATCATACCTTTTTTCCTCGTATCTGTGAGACCAAATTTTGTTAATAACGCTGAATCATTTCTATTGCTGCTCAAGATGGCACGACACCATGGTTTTCACTTCGGTGAGATTTCGATGCAATAACCAAACTTCATTCATTTAAGCACTCACTGCAATATTTTCCTTTCAGCCAAAATATTTCAGCACTAACTGAAATTTTTCTGAAACTTCTAACTAGCAATGTTAAATAAAGCTTCAAAAGTTCTGGTTGTAAAAAGCAAATATATGTTTCAGCGTCTCCCATGCAGACCAAATTTATTTCAAGAATAGTATTTGGAACCAGTACTGTGAAATATTACAACTTGATTAATCCGCACTGGACTATGAACATGGCTAGGAAACCTTCTTCGGGACTAAAACCAAACCACACCCTACTCTACCGCTTCATAACCAAGTGTACACTCCAGATTCGAGAATCAACCACTGCTCGACTAACTGCTTGCATCTTCATGATCTTCAATCACAGCTGCATCCGATAGGCTAGCAATGTACGTCTTGAGCCTTTTCATGGACTTCAATTTGTTGTAGGGCGAAGTAAGAAGGGCAACATGCAGCTCTCTTGTATAATTGTCAATGTATGCCTGCATGGGAGGATATGTTATTATCGTTCCATATGTTTACAAAATTGACAGAATTTTAGGTGTTACTCTACGTACTTGGTCATAACGCAGCGTAAGATCTTCTCCTGTAAAGAATTCGATGTTCTTCAGCATTTAGAGTGCACAAGAAGAACTACAACAATTAATTCTGTTAGCACCATTTCACGTATTAAAAATTCAAAACATATTGAGAAGCTAATACTGTTGACTGACTTGTCATCTTGTCTTGGCACAGGAACATGCTTTACTGTCCATTGGGTCACGTTAATGTCTAGCCATGCATGGCTTTGTGGTCCATTGATTCGCAGCGATGCTCTCAGATGTGCTTCCACCCCACGTATCTGCCAAAGTCCATGGTATGAGAAGTTGCTCACGGTTCAAGGTTAGGTATGATGCTAAATGATGTGTTATATTGAAAGACGTTTAAAATCTCACCACGTGAACCACTTGTGTTACTACGTAGCTGAAAAGTGAATCAAGAATCTGAATCTCCCTCCTTCTAGGGTTTACGACCACAAGGAACCAGTGGGTGTTCGCCATGTTCGTAGGTAGAAAAACATGGACAGCAAAGATGATTACATCAACATGCATAATGATTACAAAAATAAATGTGTTTATGTCATGGTTAGATGGTACCAGATCATGTATGAGGTAGTTGTCTCCTTTTGTTGTTCCATGACTGCCCGCCAAAGCGGCCTTGTGGCAGTTCTCTACCTTACCATCTCTTTCGAGCATAGCGACGCCGGCCACCTTCTCAATGTAAACCAGTTGCCCGTCCCTTATGTCCTCAGGATGATCATGACGCACGATCTGAATCACAGCATCAACCAACTAAAACAAAATTCAAGTTAATTGTACTGTGCAAAAGAAAATTTATAAAATAATTTGGCAAATATCTTACTTGGTCACCCAACCATTTTTCATCTAAAACTCCATCTATCATGGTGAGGCATTGCAAATGCTTCTGTAGCAGAACAATGTCATCAATTACCACCAATTGTTTATCAAGATCTGAGGTGTTGACAATTTCGGCCACGTGATTCTGTCGAAACTTGTCAAGGTCGGTCTCCAGCCTCGAAGCACCTGTGTCTGTATCTTTAAAAATGCTTGCACAGTTTTTCCTCTTTGTATTCTTTGTGTCCTTGGAATCGTTGGTAGACTCCGATGGAGTCCTGTTTCTCTTTCTCTTCTTATCACTATTGTATAGAACATAATCTTCATTGCACAACAATGAAGATGCCACTCTTTTTCGGATGCTCGTATGAGTTGGTAGCATGGAATCAACCACGCTATCTTGTCGCTACTTTGCTAAAGAATCATCATAGTTGCCCTCATCAACTGGGAAGACATGTGTCTCTTCCGGCTCCCTTATTGCCTTAGCCTTGGCAGACCGGTGTTTGCTTTTGGTACCTGCCTCTCCCCCACCTCAATACTAACATCTTCATCATCTTAATCTCTTCTTTCTTCAGCCTTTCACACATTCTCATTGTGCCTCAAATTCAGAGGATCCTGTGATTCGAAATAAAGCACTTGTTAGCTACGAATCTTCATTAACTTAAAACAAAATCGGTTAGATGTGAAATGTGTATCACCATGAAAGCTTCAAGGCTTGTGGTGGTTTTTGAATGCTTCCGCGATTGCAAACTAGGAGCGGGCTGCAAATCTTCAGCTACATTCTTCATGGGGGCATCCATGTTATCTTTTTGTATTCCCTTAGCAGAAATGCCTTTGGCAATGACCTCCGTGTCTTTTTTTTTGTTTTTGTTGGTGAGTAGTATTCTCTCCTGGGACCTCCATTGGGTCCGCAGGTACTCCCAGGTCAGATAGCTGTATGTCCTCTACTCCTAGGCGATCAGCATCAAATATTCCATAGCGGTGGTTCTTTAAAACAAATGTGTTAGTGTGGAGAGTATTGATAGTAAAAATATTTATAGAAACTCATAATGGTATACTTACATTGAATTCTATGATGGGGTCATCCGTGCATCCGACGTTCGCAAGTGTACGCCTAAGGCACTCGTCCATTTTTTTCAAGGGTGCTCATCCTATACAATTGTTGTGCACTGGCTTCCCGCACAATGGTGGCAACTTCTTTCAAATCAGCCAATACACGGCCCATGAGTGCCTTATCCTGCAAATTACAAGCAGTTAGAAGCATATGACATCGATTGTACTTGCAAAGTTACAATATATATTTGTGTCTGATGTTCATCATTTACCTGACCGTCAGTCTTTGGTTTGACCGGCGTCCCAACTGGTGGCGGATTGAAAGGCCGTAGCAGGTCATCGACATACTGTATGTTAGTGTCGTTAGTATCATTCAAAACATATGGTAGATAATCCAGGCACACAGTACCACCACTTTACCTCTCCAACCCCTATATAATTTTTGTTGATTATGTTGTCAACCTTCTGTGCCTTCTCGTCACTCTAGTTTTGGATCAGCGGCCTTAACCTTGATGCATACGAGATGGTAGAGTCCAATTGGTGCACCCTCCACTTCTCGTAGTACCACGTCTGCATTACAACAAAAACAGCTTAGAAAATTTGCTCCACCATTTACAAATTTCCTGACGCTAGTCATAAGATGGTCAAGTGTAAGCTGTCCAAAATTGGTGCTCTTTATTGTCTCAACGTTTCTAACAATCCCAAGGTATCTGTTGTCCACATACTGCTGTGTTGTCGGGCAGACATATTTTCCTATGGTGTACAAGACAAATGGCCTGACAAAATTAGGTGTGCTGTTGCCTTTCATCTTGGCTAGCAATCATTTCAAAGTTACTTTTGTGTCATTGGGGTCTTTCAGTTCCTTCCACAACTCCAAAGTATCGTTATGATTTGAAGAGATGTGATACTTCCCCATGCAGGGCAGGCCTGTTATATGCTCCACATGTTTTAGTGTGATCCTACGTGGTCTCCCATTAATTATAAAGGCATCCTGCTCTGCATCATATGAATAAGCGATGGCCTGGCACAGTAGACGTCTCATTCTCATGCCAGGAGTCTTGAGAAGTTCACCCTGTCCAATCAACTTGATGTACGTCAGTTGCTGTGCGTTTAAATCTTTTATGAAATTCTCGTATTGCAACAATGAAGCAACCTGAGTTCCCTGAATGTACAAATAGTGTGATTAGATTCTGTATGGTATTCATTTAAACACGCATAGAACCGACTAGATGTAATCTATGCCAATATCAAAATTGTGCTCTACATTGCTGCATGAAATTATAGAGCTTCTAGGCCATATAATGAACACCAGACATAGAAAAACAAGCTATCTCTGTCCGCAAATTGACTGATAATAGTATAGATTTTTTAGTACAAAGAGCAGACTTTGTTCTATGTACACTACTAAAGTTTCAGGCGTCACGCTTACGAAAATAATTGCATACACGATCACAAGATCAATAGTTTATAGATAATCACCATACTAGGAATGTAACATGTGATCCTACTGTCCATCTTTCTCTTTAGTTTTCTCCTTTATTTCTCGTCAACCTAAAATTTAATATAGTACATACATTTGATGTTCTCAATGCCAAATAAGTGAGGCGTGCAACTTACGTACAAAACTACTTTGTATTCTGTCTACTGCGTATTTGATCAGGCATTTAGGAGTACTACGATTATTTTGTTGATTCGGTTGCTGGTTTAAAAAAAGTTGAATTACTAGTCCTTCCTTTCCATATCGTTGCACGTAGAACTTTCCAACACGAAAATTAGCGCAAGTTTCATTACAGAGAGAGGCATTCACGACTAAAAACTAAGAGAGGAAGGTATCCATGATCTCCCTTAAGTTTTGCTAAAGCACATGTAGATGTGCTCTAAGTATTAATTATCTAAGTCCTATGTCATTGATTTTATGCTAAGATTCGTGAAAGCCTTTCTAGACACACCAATCTCCCTTCGGTAAAATAGGGATAGTTCATTATGGCTGTAACTAAACGAGATCAAAAAGAAGTGTGCCGTAAATAATGGGATTGCATGCAGACTTGGGAAGGAGGGTGTATACACAATACAAGGATCTCGATCGTTACCGGAGGATTCTCTCGATGGCGACAGGCTCGATTGCCGTTCGCTTTCATCTTTTGATTCGCCGGCTTCTCCGACGTTCCCTTGTCTTTCATCTCAGGATTCGCCGACGCAGGCTTTGAAGATGACGGCTCCGTCGGCTTCACCGACCTGGGAGCTACTTTGGGCGGCGTGGGGTGGTAATTCGGTGTAGTCATGGAAGGCTAGGTATGGGCGGCGTGGGGTGGGAGGCGTGGGGTGGAAGTATACGATCTATGCCGTGAAAAGCTTCGTATTTATAGGGGATTCTCTACCAACCGATCAGAAGGAAATATTGGGAATTTGGGATCTCACGAAGAGGTAGTTTTAGATCGCGTAATGTTTATGTATAGGGGATTCTCTAACAACCCACCACAAGGAAATATTGGGAATTTGGGATCTCACGAAGAGGTAGTTTTAGACCACGTAAAGTTTTTTAGCTATATTTTTATTTTGAGAATTTTTTAGCAAGTTTAGATCAGTAATCTCAACCGTGAAGCGTTTGGGCTTCTTGTGCTTTCTTATACGGGCCTATGGGTGAGCCCATTTTAAATGTGAACATGACAAAGGAAGCGAGGACTCCAGCAGGCGGGACGAGCCCCGTCCCAATTATTTAGGACGGGCATGCGCGAGGGCGCTTCGTCCTCACTGCCACGATTCTCCAAAAACGGTTCCTCTGCCTCTGCGTCCTCTCGATTCCCTCTTCCTCTGCGTCGCCCACTCTCCCAACAATCTGGCTTCTGGAATGGTGAGTTCTCCTTCCTGCAATTTTGTTAGTAGTTCTCCAGTAGCAGCACATACGATGGCCTTCTTCTTGTCAATTTCTTGTTCTCCTGCTTCTTTATTTTGTGCGCACAGATTCATCTGCCTGCAACATGTAGTCCGTTGCCTTATGAGAATTTTGCACACAGATTCATCTGCATGCAACATCTAGTTTGTTGTCTTGTCAATTTCTTGTTTGTCTCCTGCTTCTTTAGTTTGTACACACAATTTCATCTGCATGGGTGATGAACAATTCATAGATACATGTTTATTCTTGATTGTTGATGCAGTTGTTTAGATAATTATTTCAAGAGCGTAAATTTATATTGTTAATTCGCATATACTCCCTCTGCAAGGAAATATAACAACTTTTGGTTCACTGCTTTAGTGATTTCTTTACAGAGGGAGTACTTGTTTAGTTTAAATTGTTCATGCACTTGTTTACATAAACTTTCAATAGCGCCAGAATTCCTATACTATCTGCCGTCATATTCATCTCGGCTTATTGTTATCATGTTATTGTCATGCTTCATGTCTTATACTGGTTTCATCAATTACAGTCCTTCGTCATGGCGTTCGAGAATGATTATGATGCTAGGGCAGATGGAAATACCGAAATTTGTGTGAAGTACACGAACAAGGCTAGTTGTGTTGAGTACTGTATTGGTAGATTCAAATACTGGCTGCGGAACGACGACCAAAAGATAGTTGCACTGGATGTGGAGTACACCTGGCCTCGTTGTCCGACACAGATGGCGGCCATGGTCCAGTTATGCGTTGGCATCTACGTCCTCGTGTACCACATAAGCGTTGTTGATGAGCACTGCGGCCTGCTTGCCACCTTCCTGCTCGACGAGGAGTACACCTTTGTTGGGGTGGACATCGAGTATGGCAAGAAAAAACTCAAGCATGTTGGTCTGGTGGTACAAAACTTTGTGGATATCCAGAATATGTGGAGAGTGCCTGATCCAGTGATGATTAAGCCAAAGTATGGCTTGGCTGACTACGCTGGTTCCATCATCCACCACAGCTACAACAAGATGAAGGACGTTCTCACAGAAGATGACCACCATCTATTATGCTTCCATGGACGCGTATGCCACCTACGATGTATACAGGCGGTTGGTGAACTTCCAGAAGGGGTTCGAGAGTCAGCGCCAGCATCTCGCCAAACCATCCAGGCGGTCAAAGAAGTCCGGAAGGAAGAATGAATCAACATAAAATGTTTCTTCTATTTATCTAGCTGATAGTCTGTAAACTTTATTATACTGCTAGTAAGTCATAAGTTCAAATATCCTGCGAGTTGAATCATCCTTTATTCTAGCTGTCTTGCCTAATTTGATCCACGTTCACAAGATATTATACTTAAGACGCTTATTTTGTTTCGGTTTCGCTAGCTATGATACAGAATGCGATAGCCATTTTTACCAAAAGATTATTTCAGATTTATAATGAATACACAGAATGCGATAGCCATTTTTTCCAAAAGATTATTTCAGATTTATAATGAATACACAGAATGCGATAGCCATTTTTTCCAAAAGATTATTTCAGATTTATAATGAATACTGTTCTCAACTGGGTTTGAATAGAGAAATTTTATTTTTTAATTGCATAGAGAAAGTTCATTTTTTTAATCAAAAGAAGGGTCGCCCCCTCTGATTTTCCATTAACAGAAAACACATGGTCTTTCAAGCCCCTGATACAAACTACAGCTAGAAACTAAAGTAATCAACTAGCAGCACAAATCATACATGGTAGCAAGCCTAGCCAGACTTAACATGAACGTCCAAAAAATAAAACTACGACAGAGATGCGCAGGCGACACCGCAGTACCCTGTGACTCCACACTTGCGATGAACTGTACAATTCACCTGCTACATGCTCTAGCGTGCACATATAGACCATCAACACCTCTTTGTTTACCACCTTCATCTGCAATATAGACCATCCCATGATCCACAAGCAAATTAGCTAAACAAGAATCATAAGATCACTATACCATTTATTTTGTAATCTCACATTATTCCTGCATTGCCAAAGAGTCAAGAACACAACTGATGCCCTTCCCGCATCTCCTACGCAAACATTCATAGGTAGTTCTACCATCTTAACTCCATGATTTAAAATATTAATAAAACCCCCTTAACGATTCCATTTGCATTACCATCATTCAAGATTATAGCCAGGGAAACAGCAGCCAATAAAGCAACCACCTGTGAAAGACCTATTTTGAGTCTTGAATAGGGCTGAATCCTAGCATTTACTCTAACTGCAACATGTCCTCCTCTCATAGTCATCATCACCCAAGACATAATGAAGACGTAACCCCATAGATGCATAACTACTATCAAAATAGTTTTCGCACTATACCTAGTGTAAAGGACACTCTTGCGTTGTCGTGCTACATTTGTGGCTCCTCGGTCAGCATGTTCATAACCACCTCGATCTGAAGATCTTCACGGGTGGTGGTCTTGAAACCGAAAAGAACGGCTTTATGAACCTTAAGCTCTTCACTGTCAACAAAATCACTCCATCCCTTGCCGAAGATGATGCGGCCATCATCACACTTGTGGTACTTGACCGGCATCAAACTATCCTTGCACAGCCGAATGCCAGCAAGCCCATCTCCTGGTATCTCCCCATCTCCCTGGGGTCTTCAGGGCGTCGACAACTTTCACCGGTAATCTCTGTATGCACCATCATAGGAAGAAAAATTATCAAATATGTGAAGGATAAGTAAACAAAAGGATCTTCAGTTACATCTACATATATTACATAAGGATCTTCAGTTATGGGAAACAAAAGGATATGCAAAACACACATCAGTGTATTCACTGGTTTCAGCTACAATAGCATATCATTAAACTTTCTCTCCATGAAAAAACAAAGAAAATTGCATACAAAACAGAAAATACTAGTACACCAAAAACATACCATCGTATTTCCTCCTATGTTCGACTTGGTGAAGCGGTGGACAAAAAATGCACCTATATAACCTTTCTTCATCGCCAAAAGGTCATGTAGGTTACGCTCCTCTTGCTTCGTAAGATTAATTCCCTTCATTATGACAGCTAATTCTAGAGGATCTTTACACTCTTCGTTTTGATCGCATGTCCTTGGCAGGTTGCAGCAGTACACCATAGGAATGTCTTCAGTCAAATCGAAGGAGACAAGGTCGCCTTCTCGCAGGTCGAAGTCTTCAACAAACCTGCACCAGTTTTCACCACAGATGATTGCCCTTGAATTCCCTTTGTACACGCCAAAATCATACATGCGGCTCCCTCTCGCTTGAAAAAGTTGTCCGTGTCAAAACCGGTGGATCTCGGGTAGGGGGTCCCGAACTGTGCGTCTAGGCCGGATGGTAACAGGAGGAAAGGGACACGAAGTTTTACCCAGGTTCGGGCCCTCTTGATGGAGGTAAAACCTTACGTCCTGCTTGATTAATATTGAAGATATGGGTGTTACAAGAGTAGATCTACCACGAGATGAGAGAGGCTAAACCCTAGAAGCTAGCCTATGGTATGATTGTATGTTGTGATTGTTGTCCTACGGACTAAAACCCTTCGATTTATATAGACACCGGAGAGGGTTAGGGTTACACAAGGTCAGTTACAAAGGAGGAGATATCGATATACGTATTGCCTAGCTTGCCCTCCACGCCAAGTAGAGTCCCATCCGGACACGAGACGAAGTCTTCAATCTTGTATCTTCATAGTCTAACAGTCCGGCCAATGGAGATAGTCCGGCTGTCCGGAGACGCCCTAATCCAGGACTCCCTCAATAGCCCCTGAACCAGGCTTCAATGACGATGAGTCCGGCACACAGTTCTCTCCAGCATTGCAAGGCGGGTTCCTTCTCCGAATACATCACAGAAGAAT
Organism: Triticum aestivum; assembly: GCF_018294505.1. Classification (NCBI taxonomy): domain Eukaryota; kingdom Viridiplantae; phylum Streptophyta; class Magnoliopsida; order Poales; family Poaceae; genus Triticum; species Triticum aestivum. The sequence continues at coordinate 747,230,388 of NC_057800.1, forward strand.
TTGAATACGAGGATAGTGTCTGACCCTACAAAATAAGTTCCACATTCCACCGCAGAGAGAATAATCTTTTCGCAGATCTAATTTGCTGTCTTGTTTGACAGCATGACGTCATGTCATGGCCCGGTGATTATTCGAACCATTTCTTTTAACCAGCCCCGCACATAACGCGAGGCAGTTTTTTGACACGTCTTGTCAAAGCAGAGATCGTGTCCCCTTATTACGGGATTTTCATCAATACGGACGTGGGTAACCCAACCGCGCCATCTATTGCGGCGCTTGGGGGATAAGCGAGTTTTACCAGGCAATTGGGGACGCTTAATTTTGTCCGCCCATATAAAGGGATAAGGATTCACCTTTCTATCCATGCCTTCTTCCTCCCCTGCTCATCCGTTCCCGCACACTCGAGCTCTAGCGCCCAAGCTCTCACTTCCATCTCAACCTTCTCCAACCATGTCTGGAGCGGGAGGCAAGTGGATGGTCTCCTCCGTCACGGAGGGAGACGTCAAGAAGCTGAGGAGAGCCGGATACCTGCCCGACGACATCGCGCACCGGCTCCCAGACGAGGGACAACTCATCCCCACCCCCGAGCCCCATGAGAGGGTGGTATTCCTCACCCATTTCCTCCGCGGACTAGGATTCCCTCTCCATCCCTTTGTCCGGGAGCTCATGTTTTATTATGGCCTGGATTTCCATGATCTGGCCCCGAACTTCATCCTCAACATCTCGACGTTTATCGTCGTGTGCGAGGCCTTCCTCTGCATCAATCCCCACTTCGGCTTATGGCTGAAGACCTTCAATGTCAAGCCGAAGATAGTGAGTGGCCGCCAGGCGGAGTGCGGAGGCGCCATGGTGGGCAAGATGCCCAACATCACATGGCTCGAGGGCACCTTCGTGGATACCATAAAGGGGTGGCAATCGGGGTGGTTCTATATCACCAAGCCGCGCGACCCCGCATGGGTAGCGGCCCCCGAGTTCCGATCTGGCATCCCCATGCAGCTCACCTCCTGGAAAGAGAAGGGCCTCTCCTGCGGTAATTCAAAAGAGCTGACCGGACTCCAGTCATGTATTCAGAACATGGTGGACAAGAAGCTAAAGCTCGTCAACATAGTCCAGGTTATGCTCGTCCGCCGGATACTCCCGTGCCAACAACGGGAGTTTACCTTGTGGGAGTTCAATCCGGCGTAGCACCGAACTCTAAACAGGCTCTTCGATACGACTCATGAAGATGCCTGGAGGGTGCTGTTCAAGAGCGCCGAGGTCCCTCCCCCCATTAGTGATGATCACGGATTCAGTGTGAAGCGCCACGCCATTGCGGTAAGTTGTTTTACCTTTTACAGGATATTTGTTTTCTATATAGATTGGCTCTATGCGGGATCTAAACTCCCGTGCCGTTAATAGGACTGGCAGAAGATGGCCGGACAGATCGACTGTCTGGCTCCCTTGCCCGAAGGCCCCGCAGACGCTCTTCTGACGAAGATGCTGACTCCGGCCCCTTATAAGGTGCCGGAGAATACCAAGAAGGCCAAGGGAGCTCGAAAGAGTTCCCGACGCCAGGCGTCGTCGGACTCACCGTTCGATGACTCTGCGGCGCACTCTTCCCCTGAAGAGGAGGAAGAGGAAGAAGAGGCTCCCCCACCGACTGGGGGAGACAAGAAAAGGAAGGCCGCCCCAACTGGGGAGGCCGGAGGGTCCAAGAAGGGAAGGACGCTCCTTCCGGACAGCTCCACCGCCCCCGATGAAAGTGAAGACGAGTGGTTGCCCAGGGCCAAGCCCCAGGGGAGATCGTAAGTATTCGGATACCAAAGTAACCCATAGGATTCCTTTGTCATTGCTTTCCCTAACGCCAAACTCAATTGTGCAGGCCGCCCCGAGCCAATGTCGAGGTATCCTCGGACGGCTCCCTGGGCTCGTCGGACATGGATAACGATCCAGTCCCGACCGCCACCTCCCCTCATCCAGCCGACAACGCCGAGGTGCTGTCTCAAGAGGCACCGGATCGAGGGGGGACAGTCCCGGAGGCGCCTCAAGGCGACCTTCCGGACTCCGGGAGCCGAGGGGACGGGGTCCCCAAGAGCTCCGAGTTTGGCCCTCAGCCGAACACCACGCCGGACTCTCCAACGGTTCCGAGCTCGGGCAGGTGGTCCCCTTCTAAGAGGGGTGAAACGCCTATGCCGATGACCTCTGTCCATCCAGAGGCACCGGACACTATGTTGGAAGCGCTTTGCAGTGCTTCCTTCGAGGAGGAGCACCGCACTATCATGAGTGCGGTGATCCAGAAGGTTCAATCCGCCAAGAGCGAATTGACTGAAGCCTGTACTAGCCTTCTAACAGGCTTCGAGGTAAGTGTTTCAAAATGTAGTAGAAATATTACCGCATAGACAGTAGCCCCTGATGCTTTGTTCGGTGTTCACAAAGAAAAGCCGAACAAAGGATCAAATAATATTGCAGGAGTCTAATATAAGTATGTCAACATGCATATGCAGGCTTCGCTGCTGGCGTCCGCCGCACTGACTGCGGAGGTCGCCGTACTGAAGGAGACCATCGAGGGGTCCCGGAAAGAGCTCGGCCTTGCTAAGAGGCAGCTCGAGGAGAACAAGGGTAAGTAATACCCCATCTATAGATGAGAAAAAGGACGCGATTGCTAAATGACAGGATCATTGTATGTTGCCAGGGGCCACGACCGATGTGGCGACCCTAAAGCAAGCGCTATCCCAGGCCGAAGAGAAGGCGGCCCAGGAGCGCACCGAGCGAGAGAGGCACGAGGCTCGGGTGGGCGAGGTGCAGCAAGAGCTCCAGGCTCTCGTGACGAAGCACGAGGCGTTGGAGCTTGACTTGAAGACGCGAGAGTCTGAGCTTGCCGCGGCCCGTGAGAGCGCGAAGAGTGCCAAGGCCGAGGCCCAGAAGGCCCTTCAGGAGATCGACGCGATGAAGAAGATAGCGGCGGGTAAGGCTTTCTATATGCAAAGCAAGTGATGCCGCACAATTCCTCTGGGCCGGGGACGGAAGCTCGACGGAGAAGCTGTTCTGGTCTCAGTATGCTAAGGCCGAACATCCAGTGCCATTGAGCGACCAGCTGAAGCAGATGGCCGAGCTACATAAGGCGGCCGATCAGGCCATGAAGGGATTCATAGTCCGGTTGTGGCCTGGCGATGCCCTTCCGAACAGCTTCTTCGGCCTGGTGAGGCGGCTTGTGGATGCCTACCCACGGCTGGAGGTCATCAAGCGATCCGTCTGCATTGAAGGTGCACGCCGGGCCTTCGCCCGTGTAAAAACGCAGTGGGTCAAGCTAGACACCGTGAAGCTGATCAAGGAGGGGCCGCCGGAGGGCAAGGAGCACCGCCACCCCGAGATGTACTACGAGGGTGTTCTGCCGGGCGCCCGTCTTATCGCGGATGAGTGTTCACAAAATGCAATATTTGAATGAGACTTGCTCGTTTTGTCCTGTATGTATGAAAACTTGGATCGTATTCGCTATGCAACGCTTGTTATGAATTTAAAATATTAGCTTCTATTTGGCTGTTTATCCAATTTGAGAGATGGCTAGTCCTCGGCTTCTGCCCCCATGCCACGAGTGCTGGGGTGTTCGGGATAAACCTGAGCACTCTTGTTCCCATGTTTGGGTCCTTCGAGGGAGGTGCTCAGCACAACGAACAAGGCAACCGGACTAATAATGCTTTATCACTCTCACTTAGCCATAGAATTCTATAATTTTAAATTTCGGCGAAGCCCCTGGTATTCGGAAGGCCGAATTCGGGGCGCGATACACGCCTGTAAGCCGGACAGAGCCGGCCCCTCGCCCTAAGCGACATAAGTCTTTAAGGACTCGAAAAACCTTGCCGGACAGCGACCAGTCTCTCGCCTTATCATGACAGTCAGTTTTAGCTTTCTCTACTGAGGTGCTCAGCCCGGCAGAACCGGGGCACAATCGCAGTAGTTCTCCTAGCGCTACCTTAGCCGATAGAGCAGAACGTAAGGTACCAAAACATAGGAGCCGAGCAAACCCAACATTTGACCAAAGACATGATTCGGAGCTGATGCATATAATGCTATAAGTTCGGGGTGCCGCACTTGTGAAAGTGTTCGGACTGTTCACACCATATAGTGGGTACATAAGCCCCTGGTGCATTAGCCATACCAGAGTGTACGTTTGCTAGGCGTCATTAATGAACACATAGATATGTATATATATAACAAAAATGCGATAACAGTCGTAATGTCATGCATTGTATATTAAAAAATTGCATTAAAGCAGAGTGATACAAATGGTGTAATAAGCAAAAGAGTAGGACTATGTCCCTTCCAAGGGCGAGCTGAGGAATTATATGAAATCTGTAATCCACCTGGGAATTCCATAGTTGTTGGCCTCCTTGGTTGCTGTATCATGTGTTCGGCAATAGTGCTGCCGGACAGTGTTTCCAGAGATTAAAGTCCTGAAAGAAAAAGAAAAATAACCAAACGGGAAGCCCCTAGTGCGGTTTAGGCCGCGTTTTGGGGCGTGCCGCAGTTGTGCCCCCCTTCCTACCTGTGCCCATGGTATTTTTAATGCGTAATTATGTACGCGCGGCACGAATAACGCCGTTGGTCTGGGATTGGGGTGGCCGCCGTATTGCTACGCGAGCTCAGATCGTGCCAGGCGGTCTGTCTGCCGATTGCCCCGAGCGCGCTTGAAGGTGTCCGGGCTTTGAAACGCCGAACTGGTAGATTGCCTTGAGAGGCTGCTTTGCACTTCTGCTGCAAGGGCCGCGGTGTGCTCCTCTGTTTGGAGAGAGCGCTCTGTGTTTCCATTGACTGTGATAACTCCGCAAGGTCCTGGCATCTTGAGCTTGAGGTATGCATAATGTGGTACTGCGTTGAATTTAGCGAATGCGGTTCATCCGAGTAGCGCGTGATAACCACTGCGGAACGGGACTATATCGAAGATTAACTCTTCGCTTCGAAAGTTATCCGGGGATCCAAAGACCACTTCCAGTGTGATTGAGCCTGTGCAGTGGGCCTCTACGCCTGGAATGACGCCTTTAAAGGTCGTTTTTGTGGGTTAGATCCTTGAGTGGTCTATACCCATTTTGCGCACTGTGTCCTGATAAAGCAGGTTCAGGCTGCTGCCGCCATCCATAAGGACTCGAGTGAGGTGAAATCCGTCGATGATTGGGTCTAAGACCAGTGCGGCGAATCCGCCATGGCGGATACTAGTGGGGTGGTCCCTGCGATCGAAGGTGATCGGACAGGAGGACCAAGGGTTGAACTTTGGGGCGACTGGCTCCAACGCATATACGTCCCTGAGCGCACGCTTCCGCTCCCTCTTGGGGATGTGGGTTGCGTATAGCATGTTCACCATCCGCACTTGTGGGGGAAACCTCTTCTGTCCTCCAGTGTGCGGCTGCCGAGGTTCTTCCTCGTCATCGCTATGCTGCCCTTTGTCCTTGTTTTCAGCAATTTACTTGCTGGCTTGCTTGAACACCCAACAATCCCTGTTGGTGTGATTGGCTGGCTTGTCTGGGGTGCCGTGTATTTGACACGAGCGATCGAGTATACGGTCCAAGCTAGATGGACCCGACGTACTTTGTTTGCACGGCTTTTTCCGCTGACCGGGTTGAGAGCCTTTGAATCCGGCATTGACTGCCGTATCCTCAGTACTTTCGCTGTTAATGCGGCGCTTATGCTTGTTGCGATGTGACCTGCTATTGCCGTCCTTGGTATCGAAGGTACCATGGTTCTTTGATATGTTGTTACTGTGAGCCAACCAGCTGTCTTCTCCCGCACAAAAGCGGGTCATGAGCGTCGTGAGAGCTGCCATAGATTTCGGCTTTTCCTGACCAAGGTGCTGGGCTAGCCACTCGTCTCGGATGTTGTGCTTGAAAGACGCTAAGGCCTCCGCATCCGGATAGTCGACGATTTGATTTTTGTTTGTAAGGAACCGAGTCCAGAATTGCTTGGCCTACTCTTCTGGCTGCTGAATTATGTGGCTCAAGTCATCAGCGTCTGGTGGTCGCACATAAGTGCCCTGAAAGTTGTCGAGGAATGCGGCCTCCAGATCTTCTCAACAGCTAATGGAGTCTGCTGGCAAGCTATTAAGCCAATGCCGCGCTGGTCTTTTGAGTTTTAGTGGGAGGTACTTGATGGTATGTAAGTCATCACTGCGGGCCATGTGGATGTGGAGGAGGAAGTCCTCAATCCATACTGCGGGATCTGTTGTGCCGTCGTATGATTCAATGTTTACAGGTTTGAAACCTTCTAGGAATTGATGTTCCATTACTTCGTCTGTGAAGCATAAGGGGTGTGCGGCGCCTCTGTATTGGGCTATATCGCGACGCAGCTCATATGGGTCCTGCCCGCTGTGTTCGGCCAGACCGGATTTGCTTTTACTGTATCCGGCGTGACATTTACTGTGGTGGGCCCTCGTGATCTGTAGATAGATCTTGAATGCTTTTCTTTGTCCTCCAATATGTCTCGCAGGTCTGGCGTATCTCCCCATGCCTTTTTATTTGGATGGTGTTGGGGTGGAGGCTGAGCTTTTGGCTAGAATGCCTCTCTATCGCAGCCACGAGGTGGCTGATCAGCCGTATCATACGCTTCTTCCTCCAGTCGGGGTAGTAACCTGCGCCTTGGGTAACTCTTGGAGGGATGCTCGAGTTTATATTCCTCGGCCGCGAGGACTTCAGTCCATTTGTTAGCTAGCAGATCTTGATCAGCTTGAAGCTGCTGCTGTTTTTTCTTCAGGCTATTTGCCATGGCCATAAGCCTGCGCTTGAAGCGCTCTTGTTCGACGGGATCCTCTGGTACGGCGAATTCATCGTCGCCGAGGCTTGCCTCGTCTTCGGAGGAGGGCATGTAATTGTCATCTTCCTCCTCTCCGCCAGCCGCCCTCTCACGAGAGATGGCTCCTTGATCCTCCTGCTCTAAATCTTGCTGGAGGGGATTGTTGTTGTCTTCGGCGCTATCCGGAGTGTTATTATCTCCTGTGCTGGTATCACCACTTTTGCTTTGGCGGGACTTAGAGCGGCGCCGCTGACGTTGGCGCTTGGGTTGCTTCTTGGAGGGGTCGTCCTCCGCTATCTCGTCGCCGTTGCCTTCATTGGGTGTATCCACCATGTATATGTCATATGACGAGGTGGCTTTCCAGTGACATATAGGTGCTGGTTCATGTTCGTCTCCTACATCGTCGTCCATACCGTTGATGTCTTCGGAGTCGAAGTTGAGCATGTCGGTTAAATCATCGACAGTGGCTACAAAGTGGGTGGTGGGTGGGTGCCGAATTTCTTCGTCGTCCGCATCCCAATCCTGTTGGCCATAATCCGGCCAGGGCTCTCCTGACAAAGAGAGAGACCTTAGTGAATTCAGGATGTCACCAAAGGGCGAGTGCTGAAAGATATCCGTGGCGGTGAATTCCATGGTCGGCGCCCAATCGGATTCGATTGGCAGGGGCGCGGATGGTTCGGGGTCCGGAAGAGAGTCCGGCACCTTGGAGTCATGGGCCGTGCGGAGGATTATACTGGTGTTTGGCTCGATCACCGTCGACACTGCAGCCCCTGAGGTGGTGTCTAGCCACCTGTCCTCGATTGGCGTAGTTGGCTCCGAGCTAAGGGTCGGAGCTGATGCGGACGCAACCTCTAGGGTATCGTCCAATGGCAGAGCTAGGTCATACCCATCGCAACAGTGCGGCGCGCCCGGCTGTGGCTCGAATCCGTCGAAGATCAAGTCCCCTCGGATGTTGGCCATGTAATTCAAACTTCCAAATCTGACCTGATGGCCAGGGGCGTAGCTTTCAATCTGCTCCAGATGGCCAAGCGAATTAGCCTGCAGTGCAAAGCCGCCGAATACGAAGACCTGTCCGGGGAGAAAAGTCTCACCCTGGACCGCATCACTACCGATGATAGTAGGGGCCATCAAGCCTAACGGCGACGACACAGAGGAACTCTCAATGAAAGCACCAATGTCGGTGTCAAAACCGGCGGATCTCGGGTAGGGGGTCCCGAACTGTGCGTCTAGGACGGATGGTAATAGGAGGCAAGGGACACGAAGTTTTACCCAGGATCGGGCCCTCTTGATGGAGGTAAAACCCTACGTCCTGCTTGATTAATATTGAAGATATGGGTGTTACAAGAGTAGATTGACAACAAGATCAGAGAGGCTAAACCCTAGAAGCTAGCCTATGGTATGATTGTATGTTGTGATTGTTGTCTTACGGACTAAAACCCTTCGGTTTATATAGACACCGGAGAGGGTTAGGGTTACACAAGGTCGGTTACAAAGGATGAGATATCCATATACGTATTGCCTAGCTTGCCCTCCACGCCAAGTAGAGTCCCATCCAAACACGAGATGAAGTCTTCAATCTTGTATCTTCATTGTCTAACAGTCCGGCCAATGGAGATAGTCCGGCTGTCCGTAGACGCCCTAATCCAGGACTCCCTCAAAAGCAATGAACTGTCTAGGATGGCGCTGAACTGGTGCCTTGCGTTGCATGGCACGATCTATAGATTTAGAATTAATTCATATTTATTTCCTACATATTGTTAATCTTCAAAGTAGAGGGGAACAAACACAGTACAAGTAAAATTGACATTATTATTTATACCAGAGCTGAAGTGTCCCCATCTAGCCTGATGGTAAATGTCATCCCATCTTCATTGGGCCTGTTGCAGTCCTGTTGACAGGTTATGCACACCATGTGTGTAAACAAAATAAAATGAAGAAAAGCAAAGGATGAGAATTTAAGAAAAGGGCTTATGCATGTAAACACACTAGGCAATAATCATACAGTATAATCAACAAAGGTACTGCATCAGTAATCAACAATCATACACTTGAACTAAGCGGGTGGCTCGCCCTCCACTCCTCATAACCCCGCAACACAGTGCATGCCCGCTGCACCACAGCTTGTTCAGACATGTCCTTCTCTTCATCCTCGACCGGCAGCATGGGCTCACCCCGAGCTTCAACTCGCGGCATTGGCCCCTCCTCCTCCGCAGCACAACTGAGGTAGTGTCTGAGACTGAGCAGTAATCTCTGAGAAAAGTCCTATGAAAACATAAATCCTACTACTGCTGTTACTCGGCCCACCCGGATGTACACACGCACACCTTCAACATACAGCCCATCTACATACATCTGCATCCAACAATATGGTCCTTGAAAATGAAAAGAAAATCTGTTCTGGACGGACGAAGGATCGTCAGGGTAACCAACTCAATTAGCCACTTGTCTGTCATATTGGAGAAAATGAACTTACTTCACTTTTTCCTGGTACTACATAACCACACAAAATAAAGACTAAAATAACTCCTAAAAACTCTGATATATTGTACGCCCTCACATTTATAATCTTTAAAATATGAACTAATTTGGGCAATAGAATTAAGAGTTTATTGTTATTTCCCTACAAAGATACAAATATTTGGATCAAAATTTCATATTCTGCAAAAAAACACTGCAGTAAGTATTATTCTAAGAAATGTTTAGTTGACTTGCAATCTAGGACTACATGTTAATGGCTGCCTTACTAAACCCAACCTAATTTCGGCCTAAAAAGGAATTTAATCCACTACCCCAGCTTATAAGTTTTGATCCCACCCTCTGGTTTCTTCCTGGATTCGCCACTGCATAAGGCCAATATTTTTTAAAGTTTTTAAAGGACTGTTTGCTGAAATTTGCTGCTATTGTGTTACGCATCTGCACTTGTTCATTGTTAAGAAAACCCTGGAATACCGAAACCCTAAAAAAAATACCCAGCTAGCCACCGATGTAGAAAACTTCCTTCAATCTCTGCATCACCTTCCACCTAACCTCTGATTTAAAAATCCTAACTATCTAATCTCTGACTTTGAAAACCATATCCAACTCCTGAAACGGCAACACAACAAGGAACAAAGAAGTCGAAGATTACAAGTTAGGGTTTCTCACTTCAACTAGTTGCCAGTAGTCGCTAGGTGCTTGCTGACGGCCTCCCAATCTCACTCCGCGCTCTTCTGCTCCAACCGTCGAGAGCGGCCAGGCGAGTAGGCGGCGGGGTCGCGGCGGGGTGGTTTGTGGGGAGGGTGGGGGTCAGGGGGGCGGGTGTGTGTGGGCGATGGGGGTGATGACACGGACCCTATCCGTGTCAAGCACAGAAAATAACGGCCCGTGGGTCCGGTTCTTAAAGAAACAACCAAACAGGCCTACATGCCGCTTACCAATCACAAAGTAAAATGCTATGTTACTAATACAAAAAACACAAAGCAAAATCCTTTTGTCTAAAAAACAAAAACAAAGGAAAATCATAAAAAAAGAGGGAAATCCATTTTGGGTGAGTTCAACGTGAAGGTGATGGTGAGAGGCTCAAGGAGGAGTTTTGTGCGTTTACAACACCTTTGTTTTAGAGAAAAAATGCACCTTACAATGTGAAATTATAAAATCGTTATAAATAAGTGCTGAAAATTCCTTATTTATAAAAAGTTGTTTCTTTCCAGAAGAAACAAACTTCAATAATGGGGGTAGGTAATTGCGTCGCCTTTCTCGCCCCCCCCCCCTCGCATATTCGGGCCATTTACCGCATTTCTATGGTTGTAACCTCGAAAGTTCAAGATCTTATGCGGCCACCATGAAATCATAGCAGGGAATGGGATGAGTGCCCCATGTTAAGCTCTTTGGTCCATATATGTGCCATATGCTACCAACGGGAGGCGTGGCCTCGAAGCCGTTCTCTACGGCTATGATGCCCGTCTGCTGTCGTTATAATCAATGCAAATTCGTGAGGGGCTAAAAATTCACCGGACCGGGTGTGGTGCCATCGAGAGAGAATGCGTCCGGCCTGTGAAAGGAGTGCGGGGCCCGTTCCTTCATTTGCCTCAAATCTCGATGCCACGTGATGTTAGACCTAGTAACCAAGGCATGTCTCGTGCATCGCACTCAACTGGACCCACAACATGCACGCACACATGTCCACGTGTGAGTCTAAACGGCGGGGATGCATGGTTCGGGGACTGGCGTAAGTGGTGTGAGTCCAGTTTGGATCTAGCTACCAAGAGGTAACGCATGAGTCTAAATGTCTACCAAGAGGATGCATGTCCACGTATGAGTCTAAACGTCTACGTGATGCTCCACACGTGGGTCTAGACGGCGGGTCTGCATGTGCTTTGGATATAGCTACCAAAAGGTAACGCGTCCGGTTTGTGTCTAGGCGGTGCTTCACGGGGCCTGGCGTGGTCTCGTCGTATGACCCATGAAGGGTGTGGTCAAACACCGAGAGCGGCACGCATAAGCCCTAACGCGGGCTATGTGGAAGGCATGCCATATCGCATGCTGGATGTAGCCAATGGAGGGAACGAGTTCGGCATGCAGATGGAGTGTGGGGCCCATTCCTTCATTTTCCTCAAAATTCATTGCCGCTTCATGTAGGCCCTATCCAAAAAGGCATGTCCAGTGCATCACACACAGCTGGATTCACACCATGCATGCACACTTGCCACGTAGACACCCACCGTAAACCTTTAGCCAAGTTGACCCACACCATCCATCCACCCTTGACCCCACCTCGGTTCGTTGGATCTCCGACGAGTCCCTTCCCTCGGTATGCCAAGCATGTTAAAACGACACACGGCTACACGTCTTGCACACCAAGATTGGCGCATCATGCACTAGTGCCAACAAACATGTCCAGCTGAGCATCTTTGCCCATTATCTGGATCGAGGCGGCTAGTGGTGCATGTTGTCGGGCCGGTTGCCTAGCGGTGCATGCTATGGGTAGCCATGAATCGCATCACATCGGATCAAGATTCCCCTCTCTTGTACCGGACGTCGGAGCAGCACACATGCATGGTAGAAGAATCTGTGTGGTTGATGTGGGAGCTTGGATGAGACGCCATGGGATAGGTGCATGCTGAAGTTCAAGATTTAGGAATTGATAACAAAATGAAAATGACAATTCAATTGTTTGTGCAGGTGTACAACATGTATTAAGGAAAATGTGGAATATGACACGTTCACATGCATTTTGGCAACAAGTGCACTTTTGGAGGGGGAAAAACAGGTAGCCCCCGTGCCTCCCACGATTTTTGTTCCATGTATTTCGCCACAAATATTGGAGGAAAAAATAAAAATGTATTTTCCCCTCAAAAAACGACTTGGGAAGAAAATATGAATAACCATATTTAGCTACTCCGTGGAGGTTGTCCCCCAGAGGGAGATTCGATCTACCTCTCCTTGATTTTAGGGTGAGTTCAACGTGAACGTGATGGTGAGAGGCTGAAGAAGGAGTTTTGTGCGTTTATAACAACCTTTGTTTTAGAACTGTATAATAATAAATGAAAGAGAATATGTGAAAAACAAAAAAGAAAAAGGATATGCGTACATGATGGGCCAGCCCAACCATCTACAGGGACGCGTGGTCCAGCACGCGGGTGAGGTTCGCCTGGGATAGCCCAACAAAATTTGGCCCAACGTTGAGACGCACCGGGCGCAACTGACGGGTGGTGGGAGTTTAGTCCCACCTCGCCAAGCGAGACGCGCACGCACCTACTTATATACGCGGCTGAGATACCAATTGCATGAGCCTCTCTCACTGAAATGGCAAGTTCCCTATCCACTTCTGTGTATGCCCTGTGGGGCCAACTAGCAGGTGAAATCAACGTCCCACGGGCCTGCATCCTGGCCCATATGGTTGTTGGGTTTCTAGTCGTATGCAGGCCGTGGGGTTTGATATCTCCTGTTAGTTGGTGGGCTTTTTCTTTTCCAAATCACCCAAATTTTTTTAACACAGTCACATCCATGTAATAAACATGATTATCAAAGAAACTTCAGCAATAATGAAGTTTACACTGTCCCCTTAGGGTAAAGTCAGAGGTATGTACCTGAGTTTCACTGAGCCACTATAAATTATATAAAATTCTAAAAAAAATGGAAAACTTTCAAATTCCGTCTATGTTTATGAAAAGATCATGTGTACAAAATTTCAGGTGATTTGGATGTGGTCGAAAAAACCACCTTGTTAGAAAAACTCGCTTAAGTGAGACCAAACGGTCCGTTTGTAATGAAGTGATTTTTTTGACCATCTCCAAAATAACCCCAAATTTGTTGTACACGATGCCATAAATGTAACAAACAGGATATCCAAAAATAAAACTCAAAATTTTTAGGTTTACACTGTCCCCTTATGAAAAATTTCATGGTAAGGCAAGTGAGGTAGCTCATGACCATAGCCATGGCATCCATTGTTCAAATGGCCTCAAACCGTTCCCCTTTACCCAAGTTGACCCACACCATCCATCCACCCTTGACCCCACCTCGGTTCGTTAGTTCTCCAACCAGTCCCTCCCTCCGTAAGCCAAGCATGTCAAAGCGACACACGGCTACCCGTCTTGCACACCGAGATTGGGCATCATGCACTAGTGCCAGCAAACATGTCCAACTGAGCATCTTTGCCCATCGTGGACACTACCACATGGTCTACATCGAGGTGGCTAGCGGTGCATGCTGTCGGCTTGGTTGGCTAAGGGTGCATGATATGGGTCAACATGAATTGTATTGCATCACATCAAGATTCCCCTGTCCGGTACCGGACGCCAGAGGCCCGGAGCAGCACGTGCATGGTACAAGAATCTGCACGGTCGCTGGCGGATCTTGGATAAAACAAATTTGACCTAACTGGCATGGGGTAGGTGCATGCTGAAATTCAATATTTAGGAATTGTTAACAAAATAAAAACAACAATTCAATTGTTTGTACAGGTGACACGTTCACATGCAATATGGCAACTAGTGCACTTTTGGAGAGGAAAACAGGTGCACTCGTTCCACCATGCCTCCCATGATTTTTCTTCCATGTATTTCGCCAAAATATAGGAGGAAAAAAAAGAAAGTGATTTTGCCTCAAAAAATGACTTGGGGAGAAATTCTCAACTAACCATATTTAGCTACTAGCTGGAGGTTGCCCCCCGTGGGGAGATTCGATCTACCTCTCCTTCATTTTAGGGTGAGTTCAACGTGAACGTGATGGTGAGAGGCTCAATGTGGAGCTTTGTGCGTTTACAACACATTTGTTTTAGCAAAAAATAAGCACCTTATAATGTGAAATTATAAAATCCTTATTTTAAAAAACTTGTTTGTCTTGCCAGATAAAACAAACATAAAATTATGGGGATCGTTTATCGCGTGGCCTTCCCCCCTCCCCCCTCCCTCCCATATTCGGGACATTTACCGCATTTCTAGGGTTGTAACATCTGAACGTGCGTTATATCGACTAGAGGGGGAGGGTGAATAGGCGATTTTTATGAAAGTCCTCAAAACGTGGAAGTTTCGAAGACAAACGATAGAAATAAACCTATTACCATGCAGCGGAAGGTAGACTACACTAGGCAAACCATAGTCAAGTATTCAATGAAGTGAAAGCACAATGACCTATAGCAGCTAGGTAGTTGGGATCAGGTAGGAAGATATTATGAAGCCAAACAGAATACACAGTCACTTAGTGAAGACAAAAGATAGTGCAATCATACAATGACTTCACAAGGACCAACAATATGTAATGCGAAGGGAAGGATGAAACCAGTGACTCATTGAAGACAATGATTTGTTAGACTAGTTCCAGTTGCTGTGACAACTGTACGTCTGGTTAGGGAGGCTAGGTATTTAAACCTGAGGACACCCAGTCCCAGACACCCAGTCCTGAACACGCAGCTCAGGACACCCAGTCCTCACCGTATTCCCCTTGAGCTAAGGTCACACAGACCTCGCCCAATCACTATGGTAAGTCTTCAAGGTAGACTCCCAAACCTTCACAGACTACGTTCACCGGCGATCCACAATCACTCTTGGATGCTCAGAACACGACGCCTCACCGGCTAGAGGATTCACAGTCCTCACGTGTAATAAGTCTTCAGATCACACAAACAGGAAGACTTAAGTGATGCCTAACACTCTTTGGCTCTGGGTGGTTAGGGCTTTATCCTCGCAAGGAATTCTCTCTCAAAGGCTTCGAGGTGGGTTGCTCTCAAACGACAAAAGCCGTACTTTAACTTTGAGCAGCCAACCGTTTATGGTTGTAGGGGGTGGGCTATTTATAGCCACTAGGCAACCCGACCTGATTAGTCCGAAATGACCCTTGGTCACTAAGGAACTGACACGTGTTCCAACGGTCAGATTTCAAACACACACGGCAACTTTACTTGGGCTACAAGCAAAGCTGACTTGTCCGACTCTGGACAAGATTCGCTCTCATAGTCTTCACTCGAAGACATAGGTTTTGGTTAAGCATCACTTCAGTCATTCTGACTGGTTCTCTTGGACCCCACTTAACAGTACGGTGGTTCCTATGACTCAATAATGAAGGAAAAAAACTACGAAAGATCTAAGTCTTCGAGCTCCATAGGCTTCATGCGATGTCTTCTCTTGTCATAGATTTCAATGTGAGTATCTTCACATACCACCTTTGACATCAATGTCTTCATACATTTTTAGGGGTCATCTCTGGTAGGAAAACCGAATCAATGAGGGACTTCTACCTGTGTTATCCTGCAATTCTCACAAACACATTAGTCCCTCAACTAGGTTTGTCGTCAATACTCCAAAACCAACTAGGGGTGGCACTAGATGCACTTACAATCTCCCCCTTTTTGGTGATTGATGACAAACTAGTTGAAGTTTTCAACGGGGAATATAATATGTGAAATTGTAAAGGATAAGGAATTGTCTTCATAAGTTGCAAGGGCTCCCCCTGAAGATGTGCATATAAGTAATTTGCTTTTGGAATGCAAATGCACATGGCAGGTTGTACTTGTGGAGATCCTCTTCAACTTATGATGACAATTCATTATGCATGTGAAGGTATGTGAAGATAATGACATGCATAATGGAAAATGGACGTCTGCAAAATGATCTAAGTGCGGAATTTATCGTCGCACATGCGGAATTTATCATCGCATCACAAAGTAGCAAATAAGTAGCAGACGACCATCGAGTTTAAGTGTTACAACTCAAAGAACCAAATGTATCAAAACGAGAGTTGTAAACACTAGGCAAAATATAAAGCAACCGCCCAGATGGACCCGCTTGAAGACTATCAAACTCATATGCTTCTCCCCCTTTTGTCAGTAAGGACCAAAAAGGTTTGAAGACATAGAGCATCTACTCGTTCCCATGAAGAGTAGGTGAAGCAGCAGGGTCGTCGGTGGTGTTCGGCGGTGCAGAAGAACTTGGAGCAGTGTCGAAGCATGCTAAAGGAGGGGGCGTTGAAGTAGCATCGTCTTCGTCCTCGATCACTCTGGCATTCACAGTTGCCGCAGAGGAAGAGAACTCAGAGTCTTCAAGAGATGGAGTTCGTCGCAGCACTGCCCTTCGAGGAGGTGTGGAGTCAAACTTGAAGCGTTCAGAGAAGCCATCCTCTTGAAGATCATCTTCAGAGCACATAAGCGTCAGCCCTTTCCATGTGCGTCGAGAGGTTTCATGGGCAACAAAGGCATTCTTGGTGGCAAGATTGCGAATGCGGTTGACATCCACCAAGAGGCTTTGCATTTGGCGCTTCAGCCAGTCATGATGCCTATCCTGTTTCTGATGAAGAGCCACCAGAAGCTCTCGGTCATTGAGAACACGAGATCGCTTCTTGGGTCGTTGGGCAGTAGTGCTTTCGGTGGCTTCAGTAAGAGCACGATGAGGTGCACGTGTAGTTCCAGCCAGAGGATAAACACGAGTGACTGCTTCAACTCCTTCAATGTTCTGAGAGAAACTTTGATGCTCCGCATTCTGAAGACTAAGAGGCTCCTTGGCAGGCTCAGGACAAATGGCTTCAACGAACATATCCACATCAGGCAGAAAGATCCGATGATTGCGAGCAGATGGCTGATATGAGATAGCGGAGTGAAGTTTAATCAGCCGCATTATCCATGGAGCATAGAACTTCAAGCCAAAAAGATTAGAGCTTGATGCAGCAAGTTGGCGGATGAAGAAGTCTTGTGCATTGAAGCATTTTCCATGAAGAATATAGAAGACCAAAGTCTTCATTGCACCTTCCAGCTTGGCATGTGGAGAATGTCCTTTGATGGGCCAGAGAGTTTGCCTTATGATGTGATAGATAGTCCTTGGCAGATACTCAAGGTCTTCAACAAAGAACTCCTTAGGATATGCAGCATCTTGTGGTAAGGGCTTCATCATACTGAGCATCTGACTCATGTTCGGTTCAGGCTTCTGAAAGATGTTCTCCATAGCTTCACTGTGAAGTTGACAGCCAGGTTCATAAAGATCTCCAGGAGTGGGCAGACCAGTGAGCTCAATGATATCAAAGGCTTTGGCTTCGTGATGAACATTTCCTGTCATCCACTCCAGGACCCAAGTCTTCAGATCTCTGTTGTAGCCACGTATGTGAAGTGTGGCATAAAATTGGAGCAGCAACTCTTCGTTCCAGTGCTCTTGGTCGGTCACAAAAGGCAATAGTCCAACCTCTTTGAAGCAATCCAGAGCTTCTTCCAGACAGGGCAGACCAGCTATTGCTTCGGTGTCAAGACGCTTATGTGGGAAGATGCGACCTTGATTGTACATAATGCATGAGTAATAGCTTCGCTGTGGATAGCTCCAGAACCGATCAGAAGATATTCGTTCCCTTGAGTAGGGGTTCTTGGAGCTGTTGAAGAAAGTGTTGTCTGCTTTGAAGCCGTTGACATTGAAGGATCCAGGTGCTGATGCAGGACCTGGAAACCTGGGCAACCTTGGAATTGGCTTCTGTACCTGAGGCCTGTGCTCAACATGATAGTCAAACTGAGGACCAGCAGCAGGCACAGGAACAGGAGCAGTAGCATCATTTGCTTCACTGACTTCTGGCTCATTGGTTGGTGCAGGCTCCACATTTGCTTCAGCCATGACAACATCATTGGCTTCATTTGTTTTGGTGGTGGCAGCCTCAAGATTCTCAATCTCCACTTGATGAGCTGGAGGGTCAGTCACAGTCACGTTCTCCTCGAGAATAGCTTCTTGGTGAGACGGGGGTGTAGCAACTCTTGGGGTTTCTTCTTTATCAGCTGATGTAGCCAGAACATCTTCAGCAGCTTTAGCTTCAGATTCAGAGACTGGAGGCCTTGGTCCTTTGCGAAGCCTGCGTAACGCTGGCGACGCTTTTGGAGAAGGAGTTGGCTGGGCCTCAAGGTCATCTTCTTCTTGTTCTTGTGGCTGATCAGCCCATGATGCATCCTGAGCAATTGGCGTTAGAGGACGACCAATGCTGATGAGTTTGCTGTACGTGAGCACAGGCGATGATACCTGTTGGTGCTCGATCTGAGGAAGAACTGCATCATCTTCAACATGGTCATGGTGAGCAATGTCTTCAGCAGCAGTGGGATCAGCTGCTGGAAAATCTTCAGCTTCATGAGCCTCTGTGAAAGCAGGCTCATGGACAGTCAGTTGGCGCTCTTGATGTTCAGCGGCAGGGCGAACCATGCAGATGGGTTCAACAAGTAAGGGCTCTGTGGGAGCAGCCCGTTCCTTCTTGGTCTTCCGCTTCTTCTTGGAGGGAGCAGCATCAGAGGCTTCAGAATGTTTCCTCTTTCTGGCTTCAGCCTCAGCAGTCCTTGTCTTCTTCAGTTCTGAAGCGGTAGACCTGGCTTTTGTCTTCGAGCCAGTCATGCTGGTTGGGAAGACAATGGGATGTGCTTCCTGCCTTGGTGCGTCGGGTTCGGCCATAGAGGGCTTCTTCTTCTTCTGCTTTGCAGCCATCCTAGGGTCGATGCCAGGATGACCAAGGGCCTTGCGCTTCTCAGCCTCATTGTAGGCTTGCACACTCTTGTCAGCCAGGACCTTCATGCGCTCACGAGATCCTTGAGCTTCTGCACGTTTCTTGAGAAAGGCTTCTTTGAGCTCGTGCAGCATAATCTTGAAGTTTTTCACCTCTTGCACGCTGAGCTTGGCCATATGCTTCTTGAACTGAGCTTTCTCAAAGTCAATGGCGCCATGGAAGGCGACACTGAGGCCAATTGGAAGTTGCAGATCTTCGAAGCTGAGGTTGGGCGTGTCAAACCACTCATCAATGAAGTTGTGGATGATTGCCACGTCAAAGAGAGGCAGATCATTGAAGATTTCTGCTTCTTCTTTGCTCTTGATCAGTTGCTCAAGAGTGTCATCTGCAAGATCTTCATCACTGGACAGATCAATGGCATCGTTGCGCAGAATAGCAGTAGCAGTCAGTTCTTGGCTGGTGTGTGGCAGAGGCATCTTGACTTTCTGGGGCTTGGAGATGCATGACAGATCTTCAGACTGCACATTGTCTTCAGGAAGTGCAGTAGCCAGTGGCTTTGCCCATGAGATTTTTGGTGCTGAGGCAGGCTTTGAAGCTTTAGGCTGCTTCAGTTTCTTTGGCTTCGGCGCTGCAGGCGCTTCATCTGATTCAGCGTCATCTGCAGGCTCATCCACGGCTGTCCCTTGAACCACGATATGAGTGATGAGACCTTCCAGGTTTTAGAAGGGCCCAACAAGATTGGGTTCAGCTTTACAGGTGCCATCGGCACGGGGAGCAGAGGGACCAGGGTTGAAGTCTAGTCCCAAAGACTTCTTGTTCTGCTTCGCCGAATTCTGGGCAAACTGGAAGTTGCGCTTGAACAGATTGTCGTCTCGACACCATAGCAGTAACGATGGGTCAGCATCCGTAGGCTGTGGTCCACGGACCATGCAGGGATAGAAGCTTTGTTCAATGGCTTCATCTCTGGACCTGGGTTGAAGATTTTTGTATAGGATGTCTCCCCAAGGTCGCTTGATCGCATTTTTCTCAGCATATTCCTTTGTCACAAATCTGTACTTGAACCACTGTTCTGCCCAATATCGTCGAATCCATTGAATTCGTGTCTTGCGCTGATTGTAATCCTCTTTAGGATTTGTCTTGTAAAGCTCTGAGAGGTCATCAGGCAAATCTCTTGATGTTCCCCCACGACGCTGTCTGCCACCCTTCCTTGCTGATTTCTCTGGAGCCATGAACTTCAAACTGAATGGCTTCAACACGTTCAAAGGCTTTAAAGGATTTCGCTTGCTGGACAAACAGGAACTGGCTTCGGGAGAATTTATATGATACTGTAAGAATTCTGCAAATGAATGCAGACTATGAGAACCAAGGGATTCTCTCACGGACATGTACCTGTGACAGCATTAAGGTGCGAGGGAAGGGGAAGAGGTCATATGCATTCTCAGAAGATTTTGAAGATAAATCAGTTTAGAAGACATTGACCTCATCATGCGAAGACATTCACTCATAGATAAGGAGTTGGTTCCAGATGTGTACGAATCCACGGATCAGTACAAGTGAGGAATCTAACTACTTTGTGAAGCATAAGTGAACATACTAGGCATAATATGAGATGCAGTATGAAGTGGATCCAACATGTGTGAACAAAAATCACTTGTGGTAGAAAGTGACGAATCTGTAGGATCAAAGGGGCCATAAAAAGGAGGTTTTTATTTACCACACAAGGAACTGCTAGACGGAGTGGAAGAGGAGGCCAAGCAGTTCGATCGTTCGTGCCCTAACTTGGCAACGGAGGACACCTACGGCGATGGCGGAGAAGACGATGTCCGCGGTCGGCGTGAAGACAGTGTCGGAGAGGTTGCGGCAGCTAAGCGCTTCGTCGCCGGCGTCGTCGAGGGCTAGCGGTGGCGATAGGCTTTGTGCGAGAGTGAAAGAAGAGATAATGACTGTGGTGTGGCGTGTATTTATAGGGACAGGGGCGGCTTAGTGTTATTACACAGGTGCCCCTGGCGATTCACATCTGAGGAACACGTGGCCATCATGCAGCATATTGGAGGTTGTTCCACGTCCCACGCATGCCTGGATTGTCGGGTGGTCGTTCCCACTTCTCCGGGTTTTAGGTGAAGGAATTAGCATTGAAACCGGACTTAATGTTTGTCTCTGTATCTTCTGCTGACAAGGACACAGAGAAGACATTTGACAGTTTCAAAAGAATGCATATGATTTGGAGAGATAGAGTTTGAGATAGAAAGCATAGAGAGGTTAGGGTCCGATCACATTCACTTAGTTCAAAAGATTCAGCAAGAAGACATAGCTATAAGTGAATGCTGTAGAGGACAGAACACTAGTATATATATATATAATCAACATAGTGAAGATAATCATGAAGATATACTTTGCTTCGTGTGTTGCACATCTAAGTCATCAATATGCATAAGTGTTAGGATGTGTGCCTGATCACAGGACATTTGAGGATTCCAAGATATTGAGCTCACACCGTAACTTGCAAAATCTCTTCTCATCCAAGGGCTTGGTGAAGATATCTGCCAATTGCTCTTCAGTGTTGACGTGTATGATATCAATATCTTCCTTCACAACATGATCTCTGAGAAAGTGATGACGAATCTCAATGTGCTTTGTCTTCAAGTGCTGAACTGGGTTCTTGGCAATCTTGATGGCGCTTTCATTGTCGCAGTAGAGCGGCACTTTCTTCAGATGAATGCCATAGTCTTTGAGTGTTTGCTTCATCCACAGAAGCTGAGCGCAGCAAGATCCAGCAGCAATGTATTCAGATTCAGCAGTGGAGAGAGATACACAGTTCTGCTTCTTTGAACACCAACATACAAGTGATCGTCCTAGAAAATGACATGTGCCTGATGTAGACTTGCGATCAACCTTGTCACCAGCATAATCAACATCCGAGAATCCAACTAGATCAAACTCTGAGCCCTTTGGATACCATAATCCTATAGTTGGGGTGTAAGCCAAATATCGAAGAATTCACTTCATAGCTAAGTGATGCGTTTCCTTTGGTGCCGCTTGGAATCGAGCACACATGCAAACACTAAGCATAATATCTGGCCTAGATGCACATAGATAAAGTAAAGAACCAATCATGGAGCGGTATACCTTTTGATCGAACTCTTTACCATTGTCGTCGGGACCCAGATGATGTTTCGCTGGCATTGGCGTCGTGAAGCCTTTGCAGTCTTGCAGACCGAACTTCTTCAGGCAAGCTTTGAGATACTTGTCTTGAGATATAAAGATGCCATTGCGTTGCTGTCGTACTTGAAGACCAAGGAAGAACTTCAGCTCTCCCATCATGGACATCTGGTATTGCTCTTGCATCATATATCCAAATTCTTCACTGTATTTCTGATTGGTGCAGCCGAAGATAATGTCATCCACATATATTTGGCACACAAACAGTTCACCATCATATCTCTTCGTGAAGAGAGTGGGGTCGAGGGAACCAGGTGTGAAGCCTTTGCTCTTCAGGAAGTATTTGAATGTGTCATACCAAGCCCGAGGGGCTTGTTTGAGGCCATACAGTGCCTTGTTGAGCTTGTATACCATGTCAGGATGTTTTGGATCTTCAAAGCCAGGCGGTTGTGCAACATACACTTCTTCTTCAATCTTGCCATTGAGAAAGGCGCTCTTCACACCCATTTGATATAGAAGTATGTTATGATGATTTGCATAGGCCAGTAGTATGCCTATGGCTTCAAGTCGAGCCACAGGAGCAAATGTTTCATCAAAGTCAATCCCTTCAACTTGAGTATATCCTTGAGCAACGAGACGAGCTTTGTTTCTGACAACTTGACCATGCTCATCTTGCTTGTTGCGGTATATCCATTTTGTGCCTATTATATTGTGCTTCCAAGGATCAGGACGCTTAACTAGTTCCCATACATTATTCAGCTCAAACTATTGAAGCTCTTCTTGCATAGCTTGAATCCATTCAGGTTCCATGAAGGCTTCTTCAACTTTCTTGGGTTCTGTTATTGAGACGAATGGGAAGTGCCCACAGAAATTTGCTAGCTGTGTTGCCCTTGAACGAGTGAGCGGACTAGGTGCATTGATTCTATCAATTATTCTCTCAATCTGCACTTCATTGGCAACACGAGGATGTACAGGGCGAAGATTTTGCTCTTGCTGATCATTGTCATTGTTAGAGGGATTGTCTTCAGGCTGAGCATTGTCTTCAGGTTGATCAGGTGCGGAGATGATAAGTTCCTCTTCAGGTTGAGCTTCAGAGGGTATGATTTCTCCAGTTCCCATAAGTTTGATTGATTCACTGGATGGAACTTCATCTAGCACATTTGGCAGGTGCTCTCTTTGTGAACCGTTAGTCTCATCGAACCGCACATCCACTGTTTCAACCACTTTATAATGAAAGAGATTGAAGACTCTGTAGGAGTGCGAATCCTTTCCATATCCAAGCATAAAACCCTCATGTGCTTTTGGTGCAAATTTTGAAGTGTGATGTGGATCCTTGATCCAGCACCTGGCGCCAAATACTCTGAAGTAACTGACATTTGGCTTCTTGCCAGTAAGGAGCTCATAAGATGTCTTGTTCAGAAGCTTGTGAAGATAAACACGATTGATTGTATGGCATGCAGTATCAATGGCTTCAGGCCAGAATTTTCTTGGAGTCTTGTATTCATCAAGCATCGTTCGGGCCATCTCAATGAGTGTTCTGTTCTTGCGTTCGACGACGCCATTCTGCTGTGGCGTGTACGGAGCTGAGAATTCATGTGTGATGCCCAAAGTATCAAGATATGTATCAAGGCCAGTGTTCTTGAATTCAGTGCCATTGTCACTTCTGATGTGCTTTATCTTGGCGCCATAGTTGTTCATTGCTCGATTGGCGAAGCGTCTGAAGACATCCTGCACTTCAGTCTTGTAGAGGATTATGTGCACCCAAGTATATCTAGAATAATCATCAACAATGACAAAGCCATAGAGACAAGCAGTAGTAGTAAGAGTTGAGTAATGAGTGGGACCGAAAAGATCCATGTGGAGCAGTTCGAAGGGTCGAGTTGTTGTCATGATTGTCTTCGAGGGATGCTTGGCCCTCGTCATCTTTCCTGCTTCACAGGCACCGCATAAGTGATCTTTCTTGAACTTGACGCCCTCGATGCCTATGACATGCTTCTTATTTGCAAGGGTGTGGAGGTTCCTCATGCCAGCATGCCCTAGCCTCCGATGCCAGAGCCAGCATTCTGAAGCTTTTGCCAGAAGACATACGACAAGTTGTGGTCCTGCTGAGAAATCTACCACGTACAAATCATCTTTCCTATACCCTTTTAAACACTAGAGACTTGTCAGATTCCATTAGAACAAGGCAACGCTATTTTCCAAACATCACGATCATGTTTAAATCGCAAAGCATTGAGACAGACATTAAGTTGAAACCAAGGGATTCAACAAGCATGACTTTATCCAAGTGTTGATCCTTTGAGATTGCAACTCTACCTAGACCCAATACCTTACTTTTACCAGTGTCAGCAAATGTGATGTGACTCTTGTCGGATGGACGTAAGGTTGATTCCATAAGAAGGCTTCTCTTGCCAGTCATGTTATTGGTACACCCACTATCAATAATCCATTCTGAAGCTGCTGGTGTCGTACCCTACAGTGCAGTTAGGGGGATATGCTTCACGAAGAGAATTGTGAAGCAAAAACATTTGATGAACCAGTGGGTTATGAAATCTTAGATCGAGATTTGGACTGATAGGGCACGTAGCAAGCGATTCAGGAACGAAGTACATAATAAGACCATTTGGGCATTTGATCTTGCGCTCTACAAGATATTTAAGGTCCCCAGCAATAGCGTCAGATGATTTTGGTTTTCTGCTGGAGACCCTTCCCTGCAAAAGAGAGTTAAGCTTTCTTAGCCACCCACATCTTCAAGGGTGGCTTAGAAGCAATAAGTCCAAGTGTAGCATCTAAGAACTTTGGCTTTGGAGCCCTAGCAAAAAGTCTTGCAGGAGGACAATAGTACTCATAAGAATAAGCAGAATAGTTCTTGGTCTTATGAACATGGCGGTTTGATGAACCACGCTCATATTCATAAGCATGAGTATGGCTTCCCTGCAAAACATTTGCGTTAGTGCGACTCAGGTGAGTCCTCTGTCTGTATGAAGCCTTTGGACCGTATGAAGCCTGTGGTCTGGGGTTTATCTTCTTCACCTGTGGTGTCATGATGACATTCACAGGAAGATTCTCCAAACACCTTTTCGGCACCCAGATCTTCTTCATAGGCGGTCCATTCCTGCAGTTAGTACCAATATACCTAGCAAACACTTCACCATTCTGATTCTTAAACAGTTTATAGTTTGCATCAAAGGATTCATTAATAACGATGGGATTAGCACAAGTGAAGCCAGATAGGGTGGATGGATCCACTGAGGGTTCCTTTGCAGCAACCCATGTGGTTTTGGGGTACTGCTCAGGTTTCCAGTAAGAGCCATCAGCATTCATTTTCCTTTCTAACCCAACACCCTCTTTCCTAGGGTTTCGGTTCAGGATCCGCCTTTTGAGGACATCACATAGTGTTTGATGCACTTTGAGACTTTTGTACATCCCTATTTCAAGCAGTGTCTTCAACCTAGCATTCTCATCGCAATAGCAGTGGTATCCTCAGCAGAGGGGTTAGTTACCACATCAACAGTTGAAGATATTGCAATAGTAGCAGCAGTAGAACATTCAGCAATAAAGGTAGCATTATCACGCTCAATGCATTTAAGACATGGTGGTTCAAATCCTTCCTGAGCGGAACTGATCTGTTTGGCGCGAAGTGACTCGTTTTCCTTTTGAAGATCTTCATGAGCCGCTCTCAATTTCTCAAGATCTTGCTTCCTTTGAATATAATCATAGGAAAGCCTTTCATGAGTTGTTGAGAGCGTTTCATGACGACTTTCAAGTTCCTCATACTTAACATGAAGATTTTTTATGTCTTCAATTAAGGACTGAGATCGAGTCATTTCAGCGTCTAACAGATCATCACTTTTGTCTAATAGTTTTTGAATATGTTCCATAGCTTTCTATTGTTTAGTTGCAATTTTAGCAAGTGTTTTGTAGCTGGGTTTGGAATCACAATCAGAGTCATCTTCACTAGATGTTTGATAGTGAGTAGTGCGTGTGTTTACCTTGGCACCGCGTGCCATGAAGCAGTAGGTAGGAGCGGAGTAGTCCTTGTCATTTCCATCGGTGTCGGTGATGAAGTCATTGTCTTCAGTGTTGAAGATGGACTTGGCAACGTATGCTGTAGCCAGACTCGCAACGCCAGAATCGGACTCCTCCTTAGACTCCACCTCCGCCTCCTTAGAAGCGGACTCCTCCTATGAATCCATTTCCTTGCCAACAAACGCATGTGCCTTGCCAAATGAGCTCTTCTTGTGTGATGAAGACTTGGAGGAAGACTTGGAAGAAGACTTTGAGTATTTCTTCTTCTTCTTGTCGTCAGAGTCATACTCCTTGCTCTTCTTCTTCTTGTTGTTCTCATTGTCCCACTGCGGACACTCAGAGATGTAGTGGCCAGGTTTCTTGCACTTGTGGCATGATCTTTTCCTGTAGTCATGAGCAGAAGCTTCATCATTCCTTGAGCTTGATCGTGAAGACTTTCTGAAGCCCTTTTTCTTGGTGAATTTTTGGAACTTCTTCACAAGCATAGCAAGCTCCTTTCCAATGTCTTCAGGATCATCAGAACTGCTGTCAGATTCTTCTTCAGATGTGGAGACAGCTTTTGCCTTCAAGGCACGAGTTTGCCCATAGTTGGGACTGTAGATGTCTCTTTTCTCAGAAAGCTGAAACTCGTGTGTGTTGAGCCTCTCAAGTATGTCAAACGGATCGAGTGTCTTGAAGTCAGGACGTTCTTGAATCATAAGGGCTAGGGTGTCAAACGAGCTGTCAAGTGATCTCAGGAGTGTCTTGACGACTTCATGCTTGGTGATCTCAGTGGCTCCGAGAGCTTGAAGCTCATTTGTGATGTCAGTGAGTCGATCAAACGTGAGCTGGACATTCTCATTGTCATTTCTCTTGAAGCGGTTGAAGAGGTTGCGAAGGACACTGATTCTCTGATCTCTCTGGGTTGAGACGCCTTCATTGACCTTGGAGAGCCAGTCCCAGACTAGCTTAGATGTTTCCAAAGCACTTACATGGCCATACTATCCTTTGTTTACATGACCACAGATGATATTCTTGGCAGTAGAGTCCAGTTGAACGAACTTCTTGACATCAGCAGCAGTGACACCTTCACCAGCCTTGGGAACGCCGTTCTTGACGACATACCATAGGTCGACGTCAATGGCTTCAAGATGCATGCGCATCTTATTCTTCCAGTAGGGATATTCAGTTCCATCGAAGACGGGGCACGCAAGGAGACTTTAATTATCCCTGCAGTCGACATAGCTAAAACTCCAGGTGGTTAAACTAGATCACACAGAAGAAGGGAGTACCTTGCTCTGATACCAATTGAAAGTGCGTTATATCGACTAGAGGGGGGTGAATAGGTGATTTTTATGAAAGTCTTCAAAACGTGGAAGTTTCGAAGACAAACGATAGAAATAAACCTATTACCATGCAGCGGAAGGTAGACTACACTAGGCAAACCATAGTCAAGTATTCAATGAAGTGAAAGCACAATGACTAATAGCAGCTAGGTAGTAGGATCAGGTAGGAAGATATTATGAAGCCAAACAGAATACGCAGTCACTCAGTGAAGACAAAAGATAGTGAAATCATACAATGACTTCACAAGGACCAACAGTAAGTAAAGGGAAGGGAAGGATGAAACCAGTGAATCGTTGAAGATAATGATTTGTTAGACCAGTTCCAGTTGCTGTGACAACTGTACGTCTGGTTAGGGCGGCTAGGTATTTAAACCTGAGGACACACAGTCCCGGACACCAAGTCCTGAACACGCAGCTCGGGACACCCAGTCCTCACCGGTGTTCCCCTTGAGCTAAGGTCACACATACCTCGCCCAATCACTCTGGTAAGTCTTCAAGGTAGACTCTCAAACCTTCACAGACTTCGTTCACCGGCGATCCACAATGTCTCTTGGAGGCTCAGAACGCGACGCCTAACCGGCTGGAGGATTCACAGTCCTCAAGTGTAATAAGTCTTCAGATCACACAGACAGGAAGACTTAAGTGATGCCTAACACTCTTTGGCTCTGGGTGGTTAGGGCTTTATCCTCGCAAGGAATTCTCTCTCAAAGGCTTCGAGGTGGGTTTCTCTCAAACAACAAAAGCCGTACTTTAACTCTGAGAAGCCAACCGTTTATGGTTGTAGGGGGTGGGCTATTTATAGCCACTAGGCAACCCGACCTGATTTGTCCGAAATGACCCTGGGTCACTAAGGAACTGACACGTGTTCCAACGGTCAGATTTCAAACACACACGACAACTTTACTTGGGCTACAAGCAAAGCTGACTTGTCCGACTCTGGACAAGATTCGCTCTCATAGTCTTCACTCGAAGACATAGGTTTTGGTTAAGCATCACTTCAGTCATTCTGACTGGTTCTCTTGGACCCCACTTAACAGTACGGTAGTTCCTATGACTCAATAAAGAAGAAAAAGAGCTACGAAAGATCTAAGTCTTCGAGCTCCATAGGCTTCATGCGATGTCTTCTCTTGTCATAGTCTTCAATGTGAGTATCTTCACATACCACCTTTGACATCAATGTCTTCATACATTTTTAGGGGTCATCTCTGGTAGGAAAACCGAATCAATGAGGGACTTCTACCTGTGTTATCCTGCAATTCTCACAAACACATTAGTCCCTCAGCTAGGTTTGTCGTCAATACTCCAAAACCAACTAGGGGTGGCACTAGATGCACTTACAACATCGAAAGTTCAAGATCTACGACGGCCACATGAAATCATAGCAAGGATTGGGATGAAAGCCCCATGTTAAGCTCTTTGGTCCATATATGCACCATATGCTACCAAAGGGAGGGGTGGCCTCGACGCCGTTCTCTAGGCTATGATGCTCATCATCCGCCGTTATAATCCATGCAAATTATCGAGGGGCCGAAAATTCACGGGACCTAGCGCAAGTGTAAACATACGACCCCTAGAGGGTGTGCTAAAACATCGAGAGCGGCATGTGTAGGCCCTCACGTAGGCTGTGGGCAACTGGGGCCATATCCCATGCTGGATCAAGCCACAGAGTGGGAATGCGTCCGTCCTATGAAGGGAGTGCGGGCCCCGTTCCTTCATTTGCCTCAAATCTCGGTGCTGCGTGATGTTAGACCTAGTAACCAAGGCCCGTCCCATGCATCGCACTCAGGTGGACCCACAACATGCATGCACACATGTCCATGTGTGAGGCTACACGGCGGGGATGCATGGTTCAGGGGCTGGCACAAGTGTCGCGGCTCATGTGTCTAGGTGCCACTCCACTTGGGTCTAAACAGCGGGGGTGCATGGTTTGGATCTAGCTACCGAGAGGTAACGCGCCCGGTTTGTGCCTAGGTAGTGCATCACGGGGCTGGCGTGGTCTCATCATATGACCCATGAAGGGTATGGTCAAACACCGAGAGGGGCATGCATAAACCCTCACGCGGGGTAAGTGTAAACGAGGCCATACCGCATGTTGGATATAGCCAATGGGAGGTAACAAGTGCGGCATGCGGACGGTGTGTGGGGATCGATCCTTCACTTTCCTCAAACTTCGGTGCCGCTTCATGTGGGCCCTAACCACAAAGGCCCATCCCATGCATCACACTCACCTGGACCCACACCGTGCAAGCACACTTGGCCAAGTAGACACACACTGATAAACCTTGACAATAGCTAGGGTTTAATAATTATCCATTCATTTTACCTAATCGGTACAACATAGCTAGCGATGAACAAAAAAGCCAGTAGATGCCATGTGAAATTAAATGTGCCAACTGTCCCTTCTAGTATTTTTTTTCAGTTGTTCTCCCTTCTAGTATTTAGTAGTACTACGCAAAACAAAAAAAATGTCCCTCCTATTTTGCTGTTTTTTAACACACTGTTCTGGTGTTCGGTTTATGTTGCCACGTTTGTGGACCGACATTGTGCACTTTTTCTTTTACTTGGTTGGTTGATTGGTTGGTTCGGGCAAATCTCTGGGTGTGCATGATGCCGTATACGTGCATGTTTGTACCTAAATTTCAAAAGTTATGAATTGTGCACGGCCTTGACCTCTCTCTCCCAATCAAATTGAATTTTCACTACCCAAATCTCGCTCCCGCCTCCAGCGCTCGATCGCCTCTGCCTATCCACCCACGTCTTCGTCGCCGCCCACTACTCGCCGCTGCCAAAAAGATCACATTCTTGGCAGCGAGGATGATCCTACCTGCCAGGAGAGGGTGCATGGCTGGTGCTCTCCATGCGACAGATGTGGACCCCATGGAGGAACTGGTCGACAAGGATGTCGTCGCCGCCAATTCGCAGCCGTAGCAGGTACAACACAGCACCAACGACGACGAATCGGTTAGTGTCTGCAGATATTAACCCTAGAATTTGCCTTCTCGAGGTTAACCCTAGAAATTGCTCTCTTGTTATTCCTCGCTATTAGTATAGACAATCGTACTGTTCACCTTTTTTTGATTAATCATACGGTTTTCAGTCCTAGGGTTTGCAAATTTAGATGAATGGATCATTTGTATTCCATTTTATGCCTGCCTTTCATATAACCAAAGTTTTAGGAAACCAATACAAAGAAAAAACAATCTATTACCTGCCTTTGATATAATGTACAATTCGCTGGCATGAGGTCTTTCTTCTTCTAATACCAGATTGCAGATTTGGAAGAATGGGAGAACTACCTACAGCTGAGGGAAGCTTTCAGAAAGAAAATCTTCAAGTGGCTCATGGCTGCAAAGATTGTGTACCGGCGTAACGGTCTCTATAAATGCCCGTTCTGCAGGAAAGAGAACTAGCATTCCAAAACCACAGCAATTGCAGCTTACAGAAAGAGGTGGCATCTTAAGGCAAAACCTGCTGAGTTGGCCAACAAATTGGGGAGGGTGAAGACCTAAAAGCATATAGTCATGTTTGTTTTTTGTGTTCTATCGACACCAAATGTAAAAAATATGGGCCCACATGAACAAGTATCAATCTTTATCTCTTTCAATGGTCAGTCCCACATTGGCCAACATGAACCAGTGTTGATCTCATTGGACTTACATCCTGGCAAAATTTGGTGTCATTCTGAACCTGCTTCATGGGAGGCCGTTCGGGACGGGAAGGGTCCGTCTCGAAGCATGTTTTTGTCGACATCCTTGAAGTGTACCAACAACCTTGTACAAACATGACTAGCATCATTGCCAAGTTTCGTAGCTTTTTGACATTGTAAGGATTATCTTGGGCTTTCGCGTCGATAAATCATACTAATACTTACGGTTTTTTTCTGCGCCTGTTTTTTTTTCTGCACTCGAGGGTGGGCTGCCATGCATCGTGTCATTGGGCTATGTAAAGAAGCCCACCCGTTGGACCGAGCGATGTCCGCCGCCGTTGCATGCGCCCGAGCGAGCCTACGTTGCACGCGGTTGCATGCATGCATCCGCTTCAGCCTATGTTGCATGCGTGCACATACGTGAAGGAGCACGCGCCGCAGAGCTGTCCCCGGTTGACCCGACCGACGACACATAGGCCAGCACTTAAACTTTGCATTTTGATTCACACTACAGTTTCCCACGCGTGTACACTCCCGATGCCGCGGTGGGTGGAAAATTTGTTCACATTTGACCCCATTACTGCCACGGTGGCTATTTAAGCCACCTATCATGTTCCTCTTCCTCTCACACCCTTCATCCATCTCCCATACTCTCCCAGCTGCATTTTGCGCCTGCCCTTCTTCTTCTTCACCACAAACAACCCCAAGAACCAGCCCGCCACAGCCATGCAGTACACCGGGCCAACCTACCGCTTCCCCTACGCCGTGCCGGAGATGCTCTACCCCGTCGGGGTGTACGTCGAGAGCACCCTTCGTGTGTGGGCGATGTCAAGGTGGAGGGGCGCAAGGGGGCTCACCGACTTCTTCCTTTGGACCGGCTACGGGCACCTCCCTTGGGGATCTCCAAGGATGTACCGAGTCGAGGAGGTCATCCACAACAGGGTTGTGGTTGCTATCCTTGCCCACTTCACCAACCCCTTCGACGCGTTCTACCTCCTCGGCCGTGTGTTCTGGTGTGGCTGCGAGTTCATAGCTTTCACCACCCATAACATCTTCACGAACTACGACAACGTCTTCCCCACTGACGAGCGCATGCACACTCTGCCATACCCCATCAACAACACCGCGGAGGAGCAGTGAAGGGCGCCCGGAGGAGGAGCAAGGAGGAGCCTGGTGGAGAAGCGGCGGCCATCTATCTATCTATCTACCTTTTTTAGCTAAAAAATCTATCTGTCTATATTTGACTTGGTGTTATTTAAGTTGTAAGCGTACTATTAATTCATGTTGTGGGCTTTGGTTGGCCCGAATTATCTATATTTATTATACAAAGTTTTACAGTGGTTGGGCTTTTTTGGAACCGTCTTAATCCATGGCATTTTAGTCATAGGAAAAAATTGTCTCAAAAAAGTCATAGGAAGAAAACAATCACGCGTCGCCCCTCTCATCCAATGCAGAACCGCCGACGCCATCGTCCTTCCCCTCACACATCACCATTATAACCGCGACATCTTCTCCCTCTCCTTCTCGTCCTTCTCGCGGCCGCAACTTTGCTCGTCTCCTCTTCCACATCCCACCCCCTTCTTCCAGGTAAAAATGGCCAGGTTGATGGAGATCCGTTCTTGGTTTAACAACATAAGGCAGTTGCACTGGACGACAAGGGCCACTTTGAGGGAAATGACATCCAGGGAGAAGAAAAAGCTTCCCCCCCCCCGCCCGCACAACCGAGGCACGACATCGAGATCCTCCTGTGGGCGATGGAGCAGGCCAATTCGTCCAGCCCGTGGGACAGGCGCAGGTGGTGGGCGTTCAGATCCAGGGTAGAACATCCACTGGATCAAGAACCCACGGTGCACGAGGTGCCATTGCAGATTGTGGAGCCTCCAACCGAGTCAGAGATGACTCCGAAGCACAAGAGGAGGAGGATAGTGGTCGCGACATCGCTTCCCCGCCATTCTCCATGCTTCCCTCGCCGCTCCCATTGTCTGAACGGCGGCGGTACCATTGTTTAGGGTAAGCTTGAGTTGTTTATGTGTCTTTCTATTATTAAGTGCTTGATACTATATTTGAACCTTTTTTTTGAGTTGTTGATTTCTTTTTTGTAGAGCTACCTGCTCTTATGGAGATGCTCATGTTGTATGTCTTGTTCTCCATTATTTGTACTTAGCATTCTATGCAATTAGATGCAATGACAAGCCATGTAGCATATTTATTTATTGCCTCCAACATGCCATCATTTTACTCTGTGCATATCAGCAAGTATAAATCTGTCAGCTATAAAACTTTGCGAATTTGCTTGATGGTTCCCACTAAACTATAAATCCCCCTTTTGTTTTCAAAGTAAGCCACAATAATCCGGGTCCCACGGCAGTCACGCACACACAAATGCTCCCAGTTGATGGCTAGCCAACCTCAGTGTGCCTCTACCAATAACAGCAGCCCTTTATGTTATAAAACTATGCAACTTTGCTTGAAGGTTGCCACTAAAAATATAACTTCTATGGCCATGCTTCCTAAAATTTATTTGCATTATGTTGTCAATACTTTCATGCCATGCCTTTTGTTGCTATGACAAGTTTATGTTGCATGGTAAAATCTTGCTCTAAAGTGGCCATGTTAATATAATTGTTTGATGTTAAAAGTAAGTTGCACTTGTGAGCTTGGTTTTGTTTGCTTGTTGTAACCATGATGTCAACACTGTTTGTCATTATAACTGTTTCAACATAACTGTAATTTTCACTAAGTCCTAACATGTAACAGCAACTTTGCCATTCGTGTTTCACAGGAAAAAAACTGGAGTTCACAAGGCTGGAGACCTAGAGTTGTGAGGCTAGGAGGCTGATGGTGCTGCTGCTGGCTGGTCCTTCTTCTTCCAGCTTTTGTTCCTCCTTTTCTCTCTACTCGTTGGCTTCCTGGGCTACATCCCTATGTGTTGTTAATGTATTAAGGTGATCCTTTGAACTTATTGTATTATATTTAATGTGGAAGTACCTTAAGCTCTACGAAAGAGATGTTGGTTCTATGACTGATAATTTCTAGGAGCATGCTTAAATTCAATATTTAGGGATTTTTTTTGAATTGTTTGGATTGCTTACCACATGTGTCACGTGGTCAATATGTAGGGATTATTAACATATGAAAACAACAATTCGATCGCCTATGTAAATGTGTACAACATACTTTTCAAGATAAACTGAAACATGACACGTGCACATGCAATGTGCCAACAGGTCCAGTTGTAGTAGAAAAATACAGCATGTGCACGTATCCAACCATGCCTCCTACGATTTTGTTCCATGCTTTTGTCGCCACATGTCTTTGGAAGTAAAAAAAATATAAGGTGATTTTCTCATAATAAACCGTTTTGGAGAGAAATTTGCAACCAACCAAAAATATCTACTGTGTGCAACTTGGCCCCCGTGGGGAGATTGGATCGACTCCTAGATTATAGGGTGAGGCCATCGTGATCGTGAGAGAAGAAATCTTTTTTTCAAGGGAAGGTAGGAATTTTGTGTGGTTACAAAGTGGACCTTATTGTAATTAAGGAAATTATTATTTAACAGAAACCTTGCTATTTTCAAGCCATTATAAAAATAACTAAATTGTTTTGGCAAAAAAAAGTTGATTATGGGTTAGTTAGTTTTGTGGACACGTACATGTAGTGGTGCATGCTGTGAGCCCAGGTGGCTCTAGGTGCATGCAGTGTATCATGCTGGCTAGGGGTGCACAAGGTAGTAACCTGGTGAATCGGGGTGGAAGTCTTGTGCTAATTCTATTTTGTGGTGTGCGACATATGAGTCTACCCGGGAGGAATTCTTGGGCTTGGGGGCCGGTGTAAGTGGTGTGGGTCTACTGCGTAAGTGGTGCGCCACATGAGTCTAGACGGCGGGGGTGCATGGTTTGGATCTAGCTACCTTGAGGTAACGCATCCGGTTTGCACACTGAGTGCGGGCCCGTTCCTCCATTTTCATCGGTGCTTTCTCTCGGGTCAACGGAGAACAATTTAAACGCGCGTGCTAGGTCCCGGCCTTTCTTGGGTTCCGCGTACCATATTCGGGACAATTGCCGCATTTCTAGGGTAGTATCGTCGGGAATTCACGATCTATACCGCGGCCACATGAAATCATAGCAGGGAATGGGGTAACAATCACATGCTAAGCTCTTTGGTCCATATATATGGGCCATGTGCCACCAAAGAGAAGGGCCGCCTCGGAGCCATTGTCCATTGAGAGGAAACGAGTCTGGCCTATGAATGGTGTGTGGGGCCTGCCCCTTCATCTGCTTCAGAACTCCGTGCCGCAAGATGTGGACCCTAGCAACCAAGGCCCGTCCCGTGCGCCGCACACCAACTGGACCCACACAATGCATGCACGCGTGGCCAAGTAGACACTCACCGGTGAACCTTGAGAATGTACACAAGACGCATGCGCACTCATTAGCCATCTAGCACCCAGCCATGCACACCTAGCCAGCTTCACTCAAACCGTGAACCGTTTGCCTGGTTCACCCACACCATCCATCCATTATTGACCCCTCCTACGTTCGTTCGACCTCCGACAAGAGTCCCTTCCCTCGGCATTTCAGGTATGTCAAAGCAACACGCGAGTACACATATTGCACACTGAGATACGACATCATTCACTAGTGCCAGCCAAAATGATGGACACTAGCACATGGTTAGGATCGAGAAGCCTAGCGGTACATGATGTCGGCCCGATTGGTTGGGGCTGCATGACATGGGTCCAGATGAAACGCATGGCATCGCATGGATCCACATTCCCCTGCCCAATACCAAACAGCGGGCATATACCAGACGAATCCAAGTGATCACTGACGAAGCTTGGAAACCATGTGTTATGTGCATGCTGAATTTCAATATTTAGGAATTATTAACATACGAAAACAATAATTCAAGTGTCTATGTAAAGGTGTACAAAATAATTTTCAATAAAAATATGAAACATGACACGTGCACATGCAACTTGCCAACAAGTGCACTTGTAGTACAAAAAGACAACATGTGCACGTATCCCACCATGCCTTCTACAATTTTTGTTCCATGTTTTTTCGCCACATATCTTTGGAAGGAAAAACAAAAGAATGTGATTTTCCCATAAAAAACCGTGATGGCGAGATGGTTGCAACCAACCAAGATAGATAGTGCGTGGAAGTTGTCCCCCGTGGGGAGATTGGAACGACCACTCCTAGATTATAGGGCGAGGCCACCGTGAACGTGATAGTGAGAGGGTGAAGAAGGATTCGTTTTTTCGAGGGAAAGGAAGTAATACTGTGGGTTTACAAAAAGGAATGCACCCCTTTTTGATGGACAACAAGTGCACGTTATAATGTGTAATTAATCAAATTATAATTTAACAGAAACCTTGCTATTTTCAAGCAATTTAAAAACAACTTACTTGTTTTGGCAAAAAAAATGTTGATAATGCGATAGTCCATTTTTTGGACACTTACGTGTAGTGGTGCATGTTGTGGAAATCGGGGTGGAAGTCTTGAGCTAAGCTATTTTGCGGGGTGCGGCATATGAGTCTACACGGGGAATGGTTGGCTTGGGGGCCGGCGTAAGTGATGTGGGTCTAGTGTCTAAGTGGTACACCACGTGGGTCTAGACGGCGGGGGTGCATGGTTTGGATCTAGCTACCTTGAGGTAACGTGTCCGGTTTGCGCAATGAATGCGGGCCCGCTCCTCCATTTTCGTCGATGCTCTCTCTTGGGTCAACGGAGAACAATCCAAAAGCGCATGCAAGGTCCCGGCCTTTCTCGGAGCCCGCACTTGCCATATTCGGGACATTTGCCGCATTTCTAGGGCAGTATCCTTGGAATTTCAGGATCTATACCGCGGCCACGTGAAATCACAGCAGGGATTGGGGGTGACAGTTCCATGCTAAGCTCTGGTCCATATATGTGCCATGTGCAACCAATGGGCAGGGCCGCCTCAGAGCCATTGTTAAGGGCAAAAAGTGCCGGGTTTCGTCTGCCACCGCTATAATCCGTGCAAATTCACGAGGGATCCAAATTTCTTGGGACCTTTCGCGGTGTGGGTGTGGTCGAACATCGAGAGCGGCACGCATAAGCCTTCACATAGGTTGTGTGTAAACGAGACCAAAACGCATCCCGGAGCTAGCCATCGAGAGGGAACAAGTCCTGCTTGTGGACGAAGACCGGGGCTGGCCCCTTCATCTGCTTCAGAACTCTGTGTCGCAAGTTTTGGGCCCTACCCACCAAGGCACATCCCGTGCGCCGAACGCAAACTGGACCCACACCATGCATGCACGCATGGACACGTAGACAACCACCATTCAACCTTGACAATGTACACATGACGCATGCGCACTCATTAGCCATCTAGCCCCCAGCCATGCAAACCTAGCCACCTAAACTCAAACCATGCACCGTTAGCCAGGTTGACCCACACCATACATCCAACATTGACCCCACCGCGGTTCGTTGGACCTTCGACGAGTCCCTTCGGTATGCCAGACACGCCAAAGAGACACGTGACTTCACATATTGCACACCGAGATCCGATGGCATTCACTAGTGCTAGCAAACCTGTCCGCATGAGCATCTCTGCGCATGGTGGACACTAGCTCGTTGTTTGGATCAAGAAGGCTAGCGGCGCATGTTTTGGCCTGGTTGGCTCGGGGTGCATGATATGGGTCCAGACGAAACACATGGCATCGTGTGGATCAACATTCCCCTCCTCGGTATCGGACATCCGATATATGGCAGACGAATCTGCGTGGTTGCTGACGAAGTTTTGTCACATCCATTTTCCATTCCATTGTTTGTAAAGTTTTACAACATATTTTAGGACAAATATAAAACATGACACGTGCAGATGAAACAAGCCTACAAATTCAGTTGTCCCACTGTATGACTTTGTTATGTGTAATGAGGGAGCAGTTGCATTACACAATTTTTTGAAGGGAAGTTGTATTACTCCTAAATCATGGTTGTGCACGATCGGGCTATTCATTTTAGTGAGAAGTTACGTTTTGACGTGGCAAGACGTGTTGGTGTGAACAATGCACGGGGAGGTGTGAACGTGGCAATAACTCCTTTTGACTGCCCATGACTAAATCGGCGGCTCCGCTTCCCATAGCACGCTCCGCTTCCCCATTAGCATTTATCACATCGCCGCCGCCCTCTTCCCGTCCTCTTCCCCATCTACAAATTCGAGGGTTTTCTCCTCCCACGCCTCAACACTCGCCTGCCCACCCCACCGCTGCTCCCTTCCCGCCGCTGCTCCCTTCCCGCCGCTGCACCTCCGCCGTCGAGATGCCCAAGCACACCATGGGAGGGAGGGCCGACGCCGGGGCCGATGCCATGGTGCACGAAGCATCCAAGCGCTGTGCGAAGCTGCACATGGAGAAACCCCTCCCCGCCGATGAGGGGTCCAGCCGACAGCAGGGCGGCCATGACGTCATCGACCACGTCCAGGCTCCGGTGCAGGTGTCACCTACGCCAGAGCAGGTGACTCCTCTGCCACGCCATCTGCCTCCTCTGCCGCAGCCCGTGGTCAACGTCGACGGCGACGACGACGACGAAGAGGTCAGTCCTATTTTAGGAAATATCCTAGGTTTCCTTGTTCAGTCCCTTATCTATTTTTTGGCATGGCTAGGGTTTCTGCTTTTCTTCCATCTATGAAATCCGTACCTAGATTCGTTAGATTAGGTAGGTTTGGTCCACATGCGTGCATGGGTGTGGGGGTCGGCTCCTCATTGCATAGGTTATCTTGTTTTTAAGATCTACCAACCACTCCGATCCATGGCTCTCGTGCATCCAAAATGTGTTGATGCCAAATTTTAAGATAGATCTACCAACCACCTGAAATTATTTGCCCCAAATTTCTTATATATGGTTCTTTTATTTTAAATGTACTAAAAGTGGTGTAGTTTATGCACTAAACTTCATGTCAATTTGTATAAAACTAGCCTCTTACGCTTAATCTAGCAGACACATTTTTTGTCGTTCAATTTGCTCTACACCAATTGCTTGATTCCTGGAGTCCAATTACCATAGGCTATAATATTATTGACTTGTTATCATCCCTATTTGAAATATATTATTTGGTTGCTTATTTTCATCATAATATTTTCTGCAAGTAAAGGATAACAACACCATGCCTTGTTTACGAAAATGTCATACTAAATAATCTTCATTTTCTGTCATTCATGTCTGTACTGTCAGTATGATGAAAAAAAAATATTTTCACATGAACATTTTAGCTATTACGTACTCCTAACTCTTTAATTTCTTGAGTAATAGAAGTAGAGGAAGAAGAATGCCTTCTGGACTCAAAAGCCAACTTGATCTCAGCCGTTTGAAATATATTGTTGTGGTTGGTTTGGAATATTAATGTTTGAACACCCAACATTGAAATCCTGCATCTGAAGCTGTGTTGCTAGGTTGCATTAGTTTAGGCATGTATATGACATTTTTCGATCTATATAAAATATTTTGCTATTTATGTGGGACCAGGTAGCTGCTCTGGCTCCTCAGACGAAGCAGGTGACGCCTCCTGTGTCCGAGCCTGTGGTCGTCGGTGATGTCAACAAAGAAGACGTTAGTCATCTATCTCCTTTATTTTTTTGTAAAATCCTAGGTGTGCTCTGGTCAGTCCTTTTCTCTATTTTTGGGGAAGGCCAGGGTTTCTTTTTATCTTTGATCGATGGACTCCATATCAATATTCTGTAGATTTGTTAGGTAACTACCTAGGTTACATGTGTTGAGCCCTGTATAGGCAATATTTTGAATTAGATAAATTATTCTGCTAATAAAGCCACCTAGGTTTGGTGACTGGGCTAATACAAATACGTAGCTTGACCTTGAAATTGAATTCCTACGTTTGTGATTGTGAAAATATTTTCTGCAACTTAAGGATAACAACACCATGCCTTGTTTATGAAAATGTCATATTGTATGGTCATGAAGTAAATAATCTTCATTTTCTGTCATTCATGTTAGTACTGTCATTACGATGGACTAAGAATCTTTTCACATGTAAATTTTAGATATTACTCCCTCCATTTGAAAAATATTGTTGTGGTTTTAGTTTGCAATATAAATTTTTGAACACCCAAGTATGAAATCCTGGATCCGCAGCTGTGTAGCTAGATTACATTTATTGAGGCATGTATATGTCAGTTTTTGACCTATATAAATTATTCTGCTAATAATCCGGAACAGGTAGCTCCTCTGGCTCCTCTGCCGGAGCAGGTGGTGGCTCCTCAGCCTCAGCCGGGTGTTCGTCTGCCGCGGATGTTGCCTTTCCTGCCCCCACCTGTGGTCGTCGCGGACGAGAACGAAGAAGAGGTTAGTCATCTATCCGCTTTTTTTTTATTTATTTTGTAATATCCTAGGTTTTCTCTGGTCAGTACAAGGAAAATAAGGTATTAAAATGTTGAGTACATGTTTGGTTACACTTGATCGATCTTTGGTTTAAATGTTCCATAAGTGGTTGTGGCAATGATTTTAAACATTGATTATCTCTAAGCAATGGATATTTTAGAAAGAATTTGGATATCATCAATGTTTAACTTGAGTTGTTTTAATTAGTTCTTTTGTAGGGTTTTTATTATTTATGCCACCTGTTGTATCCCACTACTCAGTTTTCCCTTAGAAGTTACTGCCGCTCAAAAGTGCCATCGATTCGTGACATGCTTACTCAGAAATGCCATTAGATGTATAAAAATGCCATCGTTCCGTTAGATGTTTGCTTAATAATGCCATTAGACATTGTTATTTTCATTTAAAACTTGTTGACCATCCAATATGACAAAAAAAGCCCAGGCCCACATTTCAGTTCTCTCTATCTCACAATGATAAGTGTGACCCCACTTGTGAGGAGTAAGTAAGCGAATAATTTTACAGGAAAATAAGAACGCTGTTGGGATCAAGTGGGCCCACACTTTATTGTAGTGAGATAGAGGGAGACCTGGCATGTTGGTCCATAGGTATTGATGCCATTATAGCATGTCAAGATAGATTTGATATCACAATAATGATGTGCAGTGGCATTTTTGAGCATGCGTCTAAAGAAGCGATGGCTTTTTTAGCAGTAGAAATTCCTAGTGGTGATACTTAATTGTGGGACACATCTGGTGGCATAAATGATAAAAACCCTTTTTTGTAAGTACAACATTTGGGATCACTTATTGTCAGAATTCATAATAATTAACTACTTTACCTAGAACGTTGAATGGTTCAGGAACATTGATGGGTGGGGTATCGATCAACAGGGGAAACTTCCACGACGATAACATGTGGACTTTCAATATCCATCATCATAAACACAGAAAATTCTAACCCTAAATAGATACAACTCACGAGCTATTTTATCTAGTCATGCATGTAAGTTATAAGTGTTTTTTTGCATTAGTACATCTGTATGCTGCTCTGCCATGTTACATCATCAGTTCATGCATTTTTACGTAACAAGTGAATTTTGTTGCACTAAAGGTTGTTTGGTTAGTGACTTTGCCAAAGATTGCCATACCGAAGGTTAGGCAAGTTTGACCAACTTAAGTGAGTGTTTGGTTCCAGCCACACCTTAGGCAAGCCACACTTGGGTCCCACATGGCATACACACAAAAAGTGTGGCAAGGTTCCCTTAGGCTTGCCAACTTGTGGCTCTCATTTTGATGAACTAACCTTGGGCAAGCTTGGGAAAAATGTGTGGCAAAATGTGGCAATGCTAGTGCTCTCTTCGACATGTATGATTGATCCTTCATTTTTTTACTATATGGTACTATCCCATTTAGTTGCTTATGTACCAACTAATAAGTTATGCATTTATTTTTTCAACATCATTTGAAGATATTTTACGATGTCATCAATTACATTATGTTTCATAGACTCTGTGCCTGCCGAATTCTCATATTAGATATACTTACGCAACATTTGGTACTACATGTAGGTCCTAAGTGACGATGTCGACAGCGACCAAGAAACCCAGAGGATCTACAGGAGGCAGAAGGTGAGGGAGCTGAACAGTGGTGTGCTCGAGAAATGTATCAGGCCAAGAATCAGAAGGGGGGCTACGGATGCCCTTACTGCAACAAGCTGATGAAAGGCAACCTGAGAAGTACCATCAACCATGCAGTCGGAACATCCCAAGGAAGCATCAAGAATGGCTACGCTTTCAGGGTGAAGCACGCCGCGTATGCCGAGTACTTGATGAGGCTTCTTTGAGGCTTTAGGGAAGTGCACACCCTCGCAGCTAGAACTGATGCTCTTTTGGTTTTAACTATGCTAAGTACTACCCTATGCTATACTTTGTTGGTGAACATTTATGGTCGAACTATGTGCACCAGTACTACTAAGTGGTGCTTGCTTTTGTATGTATGGACGTGTTGAACTAAGGTAGAACTATGTTAATTGGTGTGTGGTTTGGCATCTCTGCTTGTTAAACTCATGCTCATTAATCATCGGCTCATTTAGATTAAGTAGCATAAAACCCTGATTGGCTAGGTTCGTTTGAAGCTAGTTAAGCTTGTGAGCGCTCGTTAACAGATTCTGATGTGTTATGGTATACATGATGAGTGTGTACATGTGGTTTTCAAGAAGGAAGATGGTGACTCAAAAAGGAAATGTCTGGTCTGTCCTTTTCTCTATTTTTGGGGAAGGACAGAGTTTCTTTTTTTCTTTAATCGATGAGATGCCTATCCAGATTGTGTAGATGTGTTACCTAACTTGCTAGGTTACATGTGTTGAGTACTTTAGAGGTCATTTTTTGATCTATATAAATTGTTCTGCTAATAATCCGGTTATGGTTGGTTATTGTGCTTATACTATTTCATAGCTGCACCTTGGAATTGAATTTCCTATGCAGATGATTGTGATAATAACATAAAGATTGATTTGTGCTGAGCACGAGTTATGCACTAGGCAAATAAGGTCTTAAAATGTTCAGTAAATGCTTTGCTGGTTTTGTTCTTTGAGCACTGATTTTTTTGTTTTAATTTAATGATCTACCTAAGTGATTGTGACAATGATTTTAAGCATTGATTATCTCTAAGAAGCGGCTAATGCATAAAGAATCTGGATTTCATCACTGTTTTACTTGAGCATTGTTAATTAGTTTCTTTGTAAATAAATTTTTTTGGATCGCTTCTTGTCAGAATTCATAATAACTACTTATCTAGAATGTTGAATAGCTAAGGACCATTGACGGCCGGGGTATCAACAGGGGAATCTGCCACGACGATAACATGGAGACTTTCAATATCCATGATCCTAACCACACAAAATACAGGGCGGCTCTTTTATGATGCTTTAGTACTCCATCCGTCGCAAAATTCTTGTCTTTGATTTGTGTAAATACCAACGTATCAAATCATGTTTTAGTCAAAATTTTGGGACGAAGTATTTTCTTGTTGTTTTTTCAAATTATTATCACACGCCTTTTAGTTTATGACATCACGTGATGACATTGCTAGCATCACTAATGCATGCAAGACGTGATGACTATCGATGCATGGCTAGAGGTTCTAGGCGGCCAACGGTGCATGGTGTGATGTCTACATGGCCATGGAGACCATCGTGTTGGTTGTGTTGTGGCTACATGATGATCACAAAGTCTCGATCCAAGTAATACTATAGTGGCCTATGTGTACATTTCTTTCTCAGTTTGAAATTTCTAGATCAATTGATGACAATTTGAGCTGATGTTTCACAAGTCTTGAGCACCAGGGTTTATGTACAAAATTTTCAATCCCCAACCCATCCACCCCGGACACGAACTTTGGATTGCATCACGTAGATGTACAAAATACAGTTCCTAGCGCCTGCCCCAAGCGCCTACGATTGTGATTTTTTTCCAGGATCCTAATTAAGCGCCTTAATAAGCCGGCTGCATTGTAGGTGCCCAACGCCGAAGTATCTCTGCTATAGTAGGTAACTACCAATTACTCCCTGCATCTCTCCCCCTAAGGCACGCTCTAAAACTATCGCCACCGCTCACACGCCCGCCTCGCTGCCGCCGGATATGAAATCCACTCGTGGAGGTCGATTGGCCGTCGTGACAGAGCGGGGCCATGGACGTGGGGGGCCTTTCATGGACGCCGTCGTGACAGATCGTGGACTTGCGGAGCTAACCACCGACGTCGTCGTCCATCACATGGATGAGGATCCCCACGAGAAAGCTTTGGACTACTCGGTGTCCGACCCAGAGAAGCATCGTGTCAACGAGGTGCAGTACTCCGTCGTCGATCACAAGCAGCAGCACATGCACGGCATGGACTGGAATTCCGTTACGGTAATTTTTATTTTTTAACCCTAGATCTGTCTTCAAGTTTAAGGTTAGAGGTTAATCATTAG
Source organism: Triticum aestivum (assembly GCF_018294505.1). Lineage (NCBI taxonomy): Eukaryota > Viridiplantae > Streptophyta > Magnoliopsida > Poales > Poaceae > Triticum > Triticum aestivum. The sequence continues at coordinate 747,274,569 of NC_057800.1, forward strand.
ACCATCAATACATTGTTGAATTTGCATAATGGAATCTAGCTCTAAATATAATGTTGATCATCAGTACGTAATGATCATTATTTATTCAATCAATCTTTGAGAAATTAATGGTTCATCCACTCCACAATTTAGGGCGTTTTGGTTTTATGCTAAAAGTCAGACATCATAAAGGTTGTGCATGTTTATTGACAATTTTTTTAAAAGTACATCATATGATTTATGCTTTCATATGGATTTTATATTGCTTTTTTCTCCTTAAATTTTCAAAGTTAATAAATATTTATTTTAAAAATAATTTATAGGCACTACAGTATGAAACTTAGGGAATATTAGGTACTGTAAACAATGGTGCAGCTTATATCATACATAATTTAAACTTGCAGCCTTATTCTCATGATTATGCGGACATTTCTGAAGGAGAGATGGATGCACACATTCAGAAAACCCTTGAAGAATTTTAGAATGGACAGTGCAACGTGCTTAAGCGTATGGCATATCGTTGCGCGTTCTGTGGCAAATATCTGGACCCGTCTTTCGTTAGTATTCTTGAGCACGCTGAAGGAGTTGCCAAAATATACCAAATGAAGCATGGTGTGAGGGCAAAACACAAGGCGCTAGCCCAATATCTCAGGAATTTGTCGGACAAAGAGAAGGTCCGAAGAAGGCGTTATGAGAACCAGCATGCCAAAGAATAGATGAATAAACGAAACCATGAAGAAGTTCTGGTTGTCATAAGTAGTCATTCGTGGTTTTTTTTAAATACCAATGAATATTTTAATTTATCATAGTTTTTGCAAAAATGTTACATTTATTAAATTTAATCATAAAAATGCATACAATTCAATTATTCATTTTTTTCAAATATTTGCAACCTTGTATCTAATAGTTTACCATTTTATTGGTTAACCATTATTTTCATATATATATATATATACATACTGTGGAGTGCTTAAAATTATTCAAGATCAATTGGTACTGAAAGACTCATCCACATGCAATATGAACATCAGTGTATTTTTAGTGTTTCTTTAAAAGAACACCTGTGATCATGCTGATCTTTTGTGTTTGGCCAGAATTGGTAAAGCTGCCAAATCTGCATTGATCCGGCCCAAAACTTTGTTCCTTTTGTGGGCCTGCACAAGTGGGAGGCAGAGAGAAAAGCGAGCGATGGCCCCAACCCCAAACCCACCCCCATTCCCAATCCCACCACACTTCGTTCTTTGCAGAGACAGAGAGGCGACGCAGAGGGCGACGACTAGGGTTTGCCAAGCCGTCACCTTGGCCGCCCCCGTCGTCGTCAAATCGGCCGGATCCGCAAGGCCACCCACTCCCCCCTGCTCCAGCCACGATTCTCCACTGCTTCATCGACAGCAAGGTATGACAACGGCACCTCTTTTCCCCAATCCTTGTCACGCCGCCCGAAGCTCCGGTGGTGCTAGCTTCGAACAAGTCTACTCCAGCCCCATCTGGTACCACTTCGCAGGTAAGATTGATCTTCACTGCCCTTCTAATGTCGATCTGACATTAATTTTGCGATCTAGCAGCACCACCCAAGTTAAAATCTGACACTGGCTTGTGTGCATGTTTCGGGTATTTGCTGATTTACTGCCAACTAGTAGGTCATATTGCAACAACTAATTTTACAGCAAGATAATCTGACAATGTACTGCGTAATCATGGTTTTACTTGTTCGTATGGGTAGTAATGGGTAAACACTTTCATGCAAGTAAGAGAAAAAGGTGGGTGTTGGCCAGCATACCTTGCTCGTCGACATAGACTTCACTATGCTATCATCTTGCTTGATAGATGCTATCAAGTACTTTCACAGGAGCATAGACATGTTTTGGTTTGTTGGGATAGTTTGAAGACTGTGTATATGTATTTGCTGAAGCTTAGTTATTAAAAACTAAAAAGGCGAGCACAGAAGCAGTCCATGAGGAAATTTGTAATGATGGAATGAGGATCAGTTATAGTTTCATGTATTACTTGATGGTAGTATGATGATTAGTGCATATTTTGAAGGATTTGTCAAGTATAGACTGCTCTTGATTGGTGCATGTTTTTGATGATATGTGCACACATGTAATATTTTTGGTTGGTGCATTTTTTTGCTGATTGTTGTTACTGCTTACTTGAATTATGTCAGCCTATCTCCAATATATGGTATGGGCTTGTTGAGGTCAATGAAAATTTCCTGTGAGCTAGTAGTACACATTGCAACAAATTCCTCAATGTTGGATTTTCTGACATTATACTTCATAATCATGATTTTACTTGTTGGTATGGGTAGTAATGAGTAAATAAATAGCAAGTATACAAAAGGGTGACAATTGGTCAGCTACCTTGCTCGTTCTCATAGCCTTCACTATGCTGTCATCTTGCTTGAGGGATTCTATCATGTCCTTATTCTCACTGGAAATTGGAAAATTAACCTCCATAGCTACCTCTAAAAATGTTATGTATAGCAGCAAATGCATTATTTGTTTTGTTGGGACAATTTAAAGACTTTATATTTATTACCTGATGGTACCACACAACAGCCCATCAAGAAATTTGCAGTGATCAAAGGCAGATCAGTTATAGTTTCACGTATTGCTCGATGAGAGCAGTCAATCATGGTTCATTTTTACATGGCTACTAATTGGTTGGTTACCAAGTTTCCTTGTCCAGCTCACAAAATTGTAACCTTGAAATATCATAATTGGTTATGTCTGCCCAATGATTATGAGTCTAACCACTAGTCTTGACTAGTCGTGCGAATAGTTGTCGACTAGCTTTTTCGTGTAGATGTTTATACATGAACTACGTACTTAGCAAGAAGTATGCGAAAAGATTATTCACATTGTATATCAATAACTAACATTTGTTCATTGCAATGCATGCTACATGTTTGAATGGCAAGGGAAACCATCCTCATCAGCAATGAAGAGAGTGATCACCGGACCACCTCAGATGATGCTTCAGATGGAACTTCACGTGGGAGTGATGGCTATAGCAGTGATGGCGACACCTCTAGCGACTATGACACTGATGATAGTTCTGATGGAGATGGAGATGTGGACCACGATCCTATCTTGGCACTACGGGGTAAAGTTCAATTTGGCTGGTCAGATATTAAATGAACCGTGAAATATCGAAAATTGATGTTTGAGTGACACTTGATTACCACACATTACTCTGTTTGGGTTCTAAATGACCTTCCAAATCAACATTGACTGAACTAGAGCTTACATAGAGCAGTGTTTAGTTGTTAGTTTAAATAAATCAAATATTCAATTTGCCCATGTTTCTACGAGATATTGCTGGGTGGATGTGATTGGGTTATCTCTGTCCTTCATTTCTTGATCATTGGAGTAGGCATTGATCATTAACCCAGTGTTGATGTTCTAGATCTTACATATGAAATTATTTACTACTCTATCATCTTAATTTTTTTGATATAGGTCTGGGATACCATGTGAGAAAAGGAACTTTTGAGGATCGGTGGGACTATCTCAAATCCATAGTAAAGCCGTGCCAACCTCCCATACCATACTATGTCAGCACTGTCACTCACTCGGCAATCATCAGAGGGAAGAGCAAGATGGTAAACACTTGGACTTTTCTTTTTGCAAATCATACTTCACTAGTGAAAATGCCATCATGTAGAGACAGAGAGGAGGACGGGCGTGGTTGTGCAAATCATTCTTACTTTTTTTTGCAAATTATACTTCATTTTTATGTAACATTATTTATTTCCCTGTGCAATCAGTGCTTCTCAAAGGTGTATAGTCAGGCCTACCTTAAAGATTATCTGCGAAAGCCCATGGTTGTGCGTGTCACCAGCGAACATTTTGAAGGTAATAAAAAGGTCTTGTTCAAGATGGGCAAGAAGGACGGGCGAGCGATCATGATGAAGAACTGGAGAGAAGTCGTTGAGGGCGCCAAAATGAAAGAAGATCAACTGGCTATCTTCAGGTTCATGGAAAGGAGTGGAGGTGGGCTTAGGGTGAACATGGTTAGTGGCATGAGGATTCGTTGACCCGCCGTAGTAGTTTGACGCTAGTTTTATAATCTGTATGTACTAGCCAGTAACTGCAAGTTGGTAGTATCAGCTTTAGGGTCCAGTAAGTGCAACTTAGTAGTAATTGGCACTTGGTAGTAACTGGTACTTTGGTGGTATAACTTTTGGGTCCGACTGGATATGAAGATCGTCCAGTAAGTGGAACTTGGAAGTAACTTGGTGGTAGTATGAACCCTATGTGGCGTAATGTACTTGCTATGCAAGTCTATATATATAACGCACCCTGGTACCCTCCTTGATATAATTACCTTTATGGACTGCAATTATATTTCCTTTTTTGCCATAGTGATGCTAGTATTTTTAGAATCAAATCTAACCGGGTTTCAAATGGATTAGACACTACTTTCATTTTTGAACAAGGTTTGTGTGTTGGCTAGTACGAGTTCTTTTGAATATGTTGTTTTTAAAAATAGCATGCTGATTTCAAAATCAACACGCTGCTTTCAAAACAGCATATTTTAAAAAGCATGTATTTTTTGAAATCAGTTTAAAAACAGCGTTATATTTTTAAAAACAGCGTTGTATTTTTAGAATGAGGCTGTTATTTTGAAATCAACATGCTATTTTTAAAAACAACATATTCTAAAGAACATGATTTTTTTGAAATCAGCATGCTATTTTTTAAATCAGCATGCTATTTTTCTAAATCAACATACTATTTTTGAAATCAGCATGCTATTTTTGAAATCAGCATGATATTTTTGAAATCAGCATGCTATTTTTTTTGAAATCAGCATGCTATTTTAAAAGTAGCATATTGAAAACATTATATTTTTAAAATAAGCATGCTATTTTTTAAAAATATCATGCTAATTCCAAAAACAGCATGCTATTTTAAAAGTAGCATATTGAAAAGAGCATTTTGTTTTTAAAAGTACCATGCTATTTTTGAAATTAGCATGTTATTTTAAATGTAGCATAATTTTAAAATAAGCTTGCTATTTTTAAGATCAGCATGATATTTTTAAATCAGAATATTCATTATATTTTATTTTCAATTGAACATGTTTTTTTCAAATGAGCATGCTATTTTTAAAATATCAGTATGCTTATTTTTTATTTGAAAATAAATGATTTTCAATGTTATTTGAAAACGAGGTTTCTATTAACGTTCTATTTTCTTATATATATATATATATATATATATATATATATATACACACACACACACACACACATTTGGTTTCTATTTTATATTTCGAGTATGAAATTTGACTACACTTTGAACAAATTTCAGCAATATATTATATAAAAAATGAAAAAAAATATAGAAAACCAACTGCACTAAAAATGCATTGTTTCATCGATGTTGATAAATCATAACTAGCCTACCATGTCGACCCGTCCATAATAAAATGAGGGTGTACCAATCAAAAGAGGAATTCAGAAAAATAGTGGCAGTCCATCAAATAGGTCTAATACATGAGAAACAAGGTGGATCACGGCATGGAAAACTGTCTACTTTAGTTTGTTCTCAATTTTTTGACCCCTGAAATCCTTTTGTTTTCTCTGCTTAACCCTGTGCATCTAAACATCCTGTCTCGACTTCACTTTAGCTTTCCTGCATGAAACAACGTTTGTTAATAGGATAGCAAAGAAGATTTGAGCATGTACAGTACACTATAACAGAAAAAACACTAACTTCACTGATTTTCTCTTCATAGCTACAGAAGCTAACTTGACAGCTCTTATTCGCTCAGCCTGTGGTACATTCCTATCAGGCCTTTTTGTCTTCATCACCCCTTTGGCCTGTTCTTTACCGACCTTACTAGAGTCTTTCCTGGAAAAGTTAAGAAACGTCAACGCAGTACTAGCAAATACCCGACTTCTAGAGCGGACATGTAAGTACAGACACTAACTTCACTGGTTTTCCTAGCGCACCCTTGTCATCTTTCTTTTTCGTCCTCCCAGCATTGACATCTGGAGCGCCCTTGCGTTTCCCGCAAAAAATGAAATAGATGAATCTGCAGCCAGCATTTGAAAACATCTTTAAGTACGCACAATTGAGCTAATGCCCACTTGTTTGGTTTTGCGTAATCCCCTTCTGCAACCTCCAATGGTCTCTTTCTAGCCCTCCTTAGCCCACCATCTTCTGCATCTGAATCTTCCTCTTCTTCCTCATCTGAATCCCCCTCTTCTTCTGCATCTGAATCTCCCTCTTCTTCTGCATCTAAATCTTCCTCTTCTTCTGTACCTGAATCTTCCTCTTCTTCTGTACCTGAATCTTCCTCTTCTTCTGTATCTGCCTCTGTCTCTTCTTCTGTATCTGGCTCTGTCTCTTCTTTTTGCTTCTTCCTCCTTGTGCTATTTGATTTCCCCGATTTTTTCCTGCGTAAATTGAAGAAAAGCATGTGAACACTCTCCGGGAGAACATATTAACACTGTAAGCATGTATTGAAATGAACAATGAGATAAACATGTGCACTAACTTTGTTGTTTTTTTTTGAATCGTCCTCTTCGTCTATATCTGAATCTGTGTCTTCTTCTGTCTCTGAGTCTTTGTCTTTTCCCTTCTTCCTCCTTGTGACCTTCGATTTCCCCGATTTGTTCCTGAGTAAATTGAAGAAAAAGAGAGAACATATTAACATTGTAAGCATGTATGGAAATGAACAATGAGATAAACATGTGCACTAACTTCGTTGCTTTTTTCCCTCTCATCCGCTCACGCCTGGATTTAATCCTCTTGTTCGATTCTTCGGTAGTTGGTCTCCCTTTTGGAACTATTTTTATTGGATTTTCCACGTCATCAGTGCAGCATTCGCGAGCAGCAGAGAAGTATGCCGGCAAAGGAACAAACGATTTATGGCCTTCATCCAAATCAGTTTTTTCTCCATCAACCAATATACTCCGGAGGAACTCCATCACCTGTTCTGACTGTGAATCGCTAGTTGCGGCTATGAATAAAGCGTCACTAGCCATGTTGCGTAGTTGATGATACTTATTCATGTGATCAAACCATACATGCGTATTCGCAGTCCTCGAAGAAGGGAACGCTGGCTTGGCCTGCATTGTCCATCTTTTCTTGACAATTTTTTTTGGAAATGTGCGTACACCAAGATGATCTAGAACGCAGAATATATGTGCGCATGGGTAATCCTGACTTTCCAACTTTTTACATTTACAAGCTGCATCATCCAGTCTTGCTCCTGTAAACAGACAAGTCACGTGATATATAAAATCCACAGGCTTAGCATCCACGCCTTGTGCATCCAACTTTTTTGCCTCCAACTCCTCACTGTCCTTACCTTCCAAGTGATTGGGATCCTTAGCATCCATATTTTTGGCATGCAAGTCCACACCATCCTTGCCTTCCATGTCGTTGGGATCCTCAGCATCCAAGTTTTTTGCATGCAAGTCCTCAGCATCCTTACCTTCCAAGTCATTGGGATCCTCAGCATCCAAATTTTTTTCATGCAAGTCCTCAGCATCCTTACCTTCCAAGTCATTGGGATCCTCAGCATCCAATTTTTTTGCATGCAAGTCCTCAGCATCCTTACCTTCCAAGTCATTGGGATACTCAGCATCCAATTTTTAGCATGCAAGTCCTCAGCATATTTACCTTCCTTACCTTGCAATTCTCTAGCATCCCTGCCATATGGGACTTTATCATATGGGGCTTTGCGCAAAACTCCAAACACGACCAAACCATCACATGCTACCCGCTCCGTGACCTGCCAATTTGTCCCTTCGACAATCTGACGCTTTACCTTTGGAAACATCACAGTTGTATAAATATAAGAGGCAGCAATCTCCAGAGGGTGTGCATTCAGCTTAGTGAAGGGTATCGTATGTGTTGCTACTGCGTCTAATGCTCCTTCAGTCTTACGCATTATGGATACACAGTGCTCAACATGCTGGAACAAATCAACAAGCTGCATCTTCATGTTCAGGTGCACATGAAGCCTTGAGTTGAGAGACTCACTCCTTTGATTACTCATCATGCCTAGGAAATATCTACCCTTTGTGTACGCAGCAGCCCATTTGTGTCGCAGCTCGTACATCCTGTTAACCCATGACGACCTCTTGCCCGTTGGTTTTATTTTGAACCGAACCTTATAAGCCTCCCATCTTTTCTGAAACTCATCAACATCCCAACGACGGTAAATGAATTCCCTAAATTGCTCCAGCTTTTCCTTGCGGAGGTGCATCACCATAATCTCGTCGATATGCCATGTGCACAAATGATGATCTGTTCCGGTCCAGACAGTAGCTATTGCTTTAGCCATTGCACCGTCCCCATCAGTGATTGCTGAAATTGGTGCCGTCTGGGACATTGCCTCAAAAAATACATGAAGAAGCCACTGGTATGATGCAACTATCTCGTCTGACACTAGACCGACCCCAAACAAAACTGTGCTGCGGTGATGGTTCAGACCAACAAATGGAACAAACGGAAGCCTGTACTTGTTAGACCGATATGTACTGTCGAACACCACGACACCACCAAAGGCAACATAGTCAATGCGGGATTGTGAGTCAGCCCAGAATATGTTCCTCAAATGGCCTTCGATGTCTTTTGTGTATTTGAAAAATAATTCCGAGTCTGGTTTTTTCTGTGCAATCATATAGGTGAGCAAATATCTAGCATCACTGCCTTCTATCTTGCGCTTCTTCTGGACTGAAACATGGTTGTATAGATCTCGATCTATAAATCCAAGCTGGTCGGGACCTCCGGCACTCTTCTCCATTACATTCATAATCTGATGTGTTCGAAGTCCACCGATAGCATACTCAATGACATCGGCCTTTTGTGCGTCAGTCATTCTACAATGAGCCGACAAGTACGGAGTCGGGTCAGCAGGGACAAACAGATGGTTATGCTTGTCCACAAAATTCTTGACGAACCAGAGGCCACTTCTATCTTGTAGCTCAACCTGAAAAAGAGCGGGACACCCACACCGAGAAAGACCCCTCGGTGTTCTTTTTCTTTCAGTTCTGTTGAAGTGCTTAAGGGGCCGCCATCCTTGTTTGCAGCACGTGTATGTCCTTCTGTATGCATTTTGTTTCGGACCCGGACCCCTGTACTTCAGAGCATCCTTTCTAACACCAAATCCTTTTTTTCTCGCATAGCCTACGTAGAACATGTAGGCTTCTTCCTCAGTCATGAACGTCTTCTTCACAATCTCTAAGTATTCCATACACTCATTCAGGTCTGAACCAGCCATGCCTTTATTATCAATTCCTTTACCTTGTATGTGTACATCATCCATGTCTATGCCATCCTTGCCTGCATCCTCATTATCCTTATCATCCATGCACATACCATCCATTCCTTTGGGGTCCATGCCTTTGCCTTTGTTGCCTCTATGACCCATGTCCTTGTCGTCCTTGCCTGTATCACCCAAGTTTTTGCCATCGTTGCCTTTATCATCCATGTCGTTATGCTGCCAGCGGAAACAGATAGTCAATGTTACGGATGGATAGCATACGTTACCGAAATTATGCACTACTCTGCTTAAATAATTGATTTATTTTTTCATATCGGATTCATGTACCTAACTCAGTCCTTCAAAAGTTGTAAGTAAATATGCCCTGACTAAATCCAGAAATTTGTAATTGATTGTACTAGCTCTAACTGATGATCTCCTAACTAAATCCAAAGTCCACGAGTCCTTCAAATGCCTTGATAGATCCACCCTGATAGATCAATTATCTCCAAACTCCATTCAAAATTATATCCTAACTAAATCCATATTATCTCGTAACAAAATCCAAAAGTATGTCCTAACTAAATCCAAATTATCTCCTAACTAAATCCAAAATAAGTCCAAACTCCATACAAAATAATTATCTCCTAACTAAATCCAAAATACCTCGAAACTCAATTCGAAAGTATCTCCTAAGTAAATCCAAAATAACTTTCTTTGAATCCAAATCTGCTGACAACTTTCTCATGCCACATAATCCTAACTAAGTCCTTCAATATGTCGTAGCTACATCCGACTTACACTTCCTTTCAATCCTAATCTCATCAGAACTTTCTGAAAAGATAAACCCTAATCCTCAGATGACATATCCTAAACCCTAACCAAATCCGACTGAAATCTCCTCACAACTTTCTGAAACGATAAACCCTAAACCTCACATGACATATCCTAAACCCGAATCAAATCCGACCCCTATTGGTTCTATATGCAGAAGGGACCAGAAAAGATTTGAGATGGCTAGGCACTTACAGCGAAGATCCGGCGTGAAAAAGTTGATGCACGTCGATGAGGATGATGTGGCCTCTCGGGTCGGGGAAGGTGGCGTCCGCTCGGGGAAGGATCTGGCGCCGCGACCCGACTGGGGTGACTTGCGATGGAGGGAGTGAGGGGGAGTAGGAGCAGGAGGGGTAGACACGGCGAGTGCGATCTGCGGCGATCGAGGGTGCCGGAGGTGATCGGCGGCGATCGAGGGCGCCCGAGGTTAGGGCTCGAGAGGAGGAGAGAGGACGAACCGCTCGAACCGAAATTCAAAAGAGTACGCACGATGATGGGACCTCTATAATGAAGTGCTTTATTAATGTAATTAATTTAATCGAAAAATTTAGGACGATAATACCTCTGGACCAAATTGGGCCGATTAAAGATAAAAAAAATTAGGTCGAAAATACCTTTGGCCTTAAAAATGCCCAATTATTCTCATCTGTTAGATCAGCCATATAATACATGTGCTCTGGTGTATTATAATGCACAGTAAAATTTCCCGTTATTAAACATTGGAAAGAAAATATATGTGGAGTACTACGAAAATGAGTACATGCTTCATGTTGATTCCGAGAGTAAAAATGTTATGATGGAGACATCTTGCCTGATAAGGGCACTTAATTAATTCTGTGTACGTAGCACATGCATTGCAACGGTCACAGATGCGAGCTACGTACTCATTGCGTGTACATTTGGATCGAGGGAACTTTGTGTTGTAGAAAAACACATGCTTAATTAGGTGTCCATACATATATGTTTATGATGAGAGACTTGTCCGTTTTTTTTTTGACAAACTTTGAGGACAAAGTGTTCCTACATTTCATATAGGTAGGGGAATTGGCCTGATTTACGATGGAAATTAGACCAAAAAAAGGTACAAACTAAACACTTAAAAATACAAACTAGAGCTTGGGGAGAGGATTCTAGACTAGGTGAAGAAGAATAGGAATACCAGAGAACGTTGTCTAAGCCTGATATGAGAGCGCCGATCCCAACATCTTTCGACGAGTCTCATATTCAACAACAGCAATCTCCACCACCTCGGGAAAGCTCATGCAATGAGATGATCATCGCCGTCTCGCTTTCCGAGCACACCAAATTGTCCTCATCCTGTGCTGTTAAAGGTACTACCCACCCAAATGCAAGAAAACTGAATTCCCATGCATGTCTATATGACCAGATAATAAGATCTCCATGGTAGCTTCCTCTCCTCATAATAAACTAATTGAAGATAGGAAGGCACATCTCAATCTCGCTGAACACAACGAAATAGGTACCTCTCAGAGCATACAGCTCCTGCACCAGCAAGGCTGGTCGACATCCTAGGGATTTAGGTGAGGTCGATACTAAAGACACCTTTAGACTGGAGCTGTGAACTCACCATCAGGGCATGAGAATGCTCTCGCGCAGAGCAATAGCGCCCAATTGCAAGTTTAAACTTATACATGACAGGTAGTTGCATGCATGTGTAATGTGCTACATTTATACATATACCAGGGTTTCAACTTTCAAATGAACATATAGGGTATGTTTGGTTTCAGTCATGGAGTAGAATATATCTATACCTATACCCCTACTAATAAAGGGGCTATTGCTTCTTACCACCGTAATTTCGTCTGTTTTTTGGTCCGTCCGTCGTCCGTCCACTTATTCTATATCTATACCTACTAATAAAGCAAGGTGCATTTCTCCAATTTTTTCATCCATTCACCCATATTATTATTATTTTTGTTTTTTCGCTATATGAGGTGGGTTTTTTACTAAAATTCGAGATGGTACCAAATTGTCCTCATCCTGTGCTGTGAAAGGTACTACCCACCCAAATGCAAGAAAACTGAATTCCCATGCATGTCTATATGACCAGATAATAAGATCTCCATGGTAGCTTCCTCTCCTCATAATAAACTAATTGAAGATAGGAAGGCACATCTCAATCTCGCTGAACACAATGAAATAGGTACCTCTCAGAGCATACAGCTCCTGCACCAGCAAGGCTGGTCGACATCCTAGGGATTTAGGTGAGGTCGATACTAAAGACACCTTTAAACTAGAGCTGCGAACTCACCATCAGGGCATGAGAATGCTCTCGCGCAGAGCAATAGCGCCCAATTGCAAGTTTAAACGTATACATGACAGGTAGTTGCATGCATGTGTAATGTGCTACATTTATACATATACCAGGGTTTCAACTTTCAAATGAACATATAGGGTATGTTTGGTTTCAGTCATGGAGTAGAATATATCTATACCTATACCCCTACTAATAAAGGGGTTATTTGCTTCTTACCACCGTAATTTCGTCTGTTTTTTGGTCTATTGTTTCTCCAATTTTTTCATCCGTTCACTCATATTATTATTATTTTTGTTTTTTCACTATATGAGGTAGGTTTTTTAGTAAAATTCGAGATTGTACTAATTACGTAAAGATGTTTGGTATGCTTCATGGTCCTCTCGCGTCGGCAACCATGGAGGAAAAGGCCCAAAGGAAACTGAAAGACTTGAGTTGGTCCTGGCTCCGGAACTTCGCGTTTATTTTTATGAGCAGCGAAAAATATTTCATTCGTGCAGGGAGCCAGGGAGCCAGGGATCGAACTCCCGACCTCAACTCTAGCCCCCAGTGATGCAACCACCTGACCACACTTATTCCCATGAAAAGTAATGGGTTTGCTGCCCAAATAAAATTGTCCCACCTCGCCTTTTCCAATCAGCATAAATCAGTTTATATACGCCTTCGAGTTTCGGGAAATAAGAGGATTTCAGCCGACGTGCAAATAAATAAGGAAGGAAAGGAATTGACTTCCTTGTGACAAGAAAATAAGGAAAGAAAAATGAATTCTTTGTGGCGGAGAAAGTAAGGAATGGAATAAAAAGATTTCAGCTGATGTTCAAAGAAATAAGGAAGGAAAGCAATATGTAAGGAAGGAAGAAAATAAGGAAGGAGTAATAGTATTCAACGTGGCTGTTGCGGACGAGACTTACCTGCTTACCCGGCGTGTACCCATCCGTGCTCCCGCGTACGTGGCTTGATTTGATTGGAATAAAATAAGGTCCGGCTCCATCCCCTTAAAATCAGGGGGGAGATGATTAGATTAGAAAGAAAAGAGAAAAAAAGACAACCGTAGGATGAAGTGGGAGCACGGACGGGAGCATGGGGAGGGAGCAGGCAAGCCAAGGAAAGGAATAGCGGATTTCAGCCGACATGCCAAAACATAAGGAAGGAAAGGAACATATACGGAAGGAAAAAAATAATGAAGGCGCAATCCATGCATTATATCCACTCATTATAAACGCATTATATGGAAGACATTGCACATTGGTGGTTAGAGCGATTGCATAGTTTCAAGGGGTGATTGAAGGGTTTTTTCTACATCAGGGAGGATTGAAGGTTGCTTTAGCCAATTGAGATAAAAAAATGTTCACACGTAAAAACAAAGAGAAAAAATTTGTCTACCCATTAATGAAGCACGACCGGCAAGTCGGACAATGCATGCATCTACCCATTAATGAAGCACGACCGGCAAGTCAGACAATGCATACTATTATTAGACCTTGTGCAAAGATGATCGGCTTGAAAGAATTCCTCTTCTTCTTTTTAGAACAAAGGCTCGAGAGAGAGCCCGGCTTTGAATTAACAAAGCCATCAACCGGCCAGGAGTTACATCGGACAACCCCTTACAAGAGGAAAAAAGAAAAACACGGCAGATACATGGTGCTACTAGACAACTTGCAAACCTCAACAACACCAAACACTACAACATAATGTACAACAAAGCTTTGCTTGATGTCGATGATGTCCCCAGCCGCAGAATGAGCACCATAGGTGGAGCGGAAGCACTAACAACATGAGACCCATCATAGGCAGGGAGCATGCCCTCATCTGCACCAGAGAGTGGTGAGCTGCAACAACCTACCCAAAACCATCTTCGAAGAGGACCCCTGCCCCTCGTCCTGGCTCGAAGGACGTCGTACCATCGGAAGATGGGGAAGATCACCCTAGAGCCAGATAAGATGGCAGCCACGAACAACCTTGAGAGATACTCAGCCCCGCCCCCAGCCGAGTCGAGCTCTCCTTGGAAGATCCTCGCCCACACGCATAGAGCCACACACGAAGGGATGAAGCTATCAAGATCGAAGGTGCTGAGGAAGGAAGCGCAGAACGATAAAATCGGACCACACGACCGTCGATCCCCCAATCCCCAAATCAGAACGCCCTCGCATCTCTCGAACCACCAGAGCGGCACCTCCAGGAAGGTGACGGCAGAGAGCGCCGCTGCCGCCCCATCCAAAAGGATGAGGTTTTCACCCGGGGCGAGAGGGGGGAGAGGGCAACAGAACCTCGATGGAGCCTCCAGGGAGGGGCACGGCAACAGTTGATGTCGTCACCGTCATGGCCGGGCCACACCGGCCAAGGATTTCTCCCGGACTGCCGCCACTCCCGCACCCCAAACGCACCAGATCCGGCGACTAGGGACCGCCAAGGACCAGAAACGCCGGGGTGGAAGGAGCTATGAGAGGGGGAGGGAAAGACCTGCAGATCTGGCGCCGTCCGCCGGGGGGAAGGCCGCACGCGAAGACCAGCCACCAAACGACCGCCGCCACCATGCAGCCCGCGCGACCGAGGGGCGGAGCAGCACCCGCGACCACTGCTCGCCGGAGAGCCATCCGTCGCCTCTCCTTCAAGTTAGACATATTTGACCATATTTATTGTGTTTTTTCAAACCATAGTGATTGCCTGATTGGATTAGGAGTGCCCATGGAGTGAGATGAACTTTTATCCTGTTGCAACGCATGGGTCATTTTTCTATAATGGTAAACTTAAAGTGAGATAGATGAATCGAGCGCTCATGCCGAAGCCACTGTTGCCAAAGAAATGGGGTTGATGGAGGCTCTCATGCACGATGCAATTACGTCTGAATTAGTAGAATTAAGAGGACAACGACGTGGTCGCGAGATGCCTGTAGGTGGAATATTTCAAAAAAAAATCCATGATGTGCACAAACGTTGTTGTCCTTTAGCACCAAGAGATGAACATGGCATGTCATGTTTACTATGTGGTCAAAATTGTTGAATGTTGCATTTGTTTTCTATGTGATAAAGAGTTTGTCACATCTTTAATTGTGTGCACAAGAAGATGAACTTGAAGATGTGGATCAAAGGAATTCCAGTATTCTTTCTGCTATATAGATGAGAGGCCTAAATCATAAATTCTAGCATCAAGTAGGATGAGTATGCTATTGTCGTGTAGTGCATGCCACGTGGCTGGCAAATGGTGCACACGAAACATAAGGAGATGACGCGGTCCAAGAATTCAGAGGCGTTCCAATGACATTCAAGCGGCGTCTCGAAGCGAGACCTAGACATGGGTTCATAGATGGAGGCGCCAAGGAGCCAAGCTGTCGAGACATCGAAGAATGATGATGCCGAGGACGGCTATCTTGGTGTGCATTACTGACCATCCCCTATTCAGTTGCACCACGTTCTCGACCAAGAGAGGCCCCAGAAAGCATGGTGAGCAATAACTAGATGAGTAATGGTCATCTTGTCCTTTCCTTTCTTATTCATTGCAACAAATGAACTCTTTTGATAATGGTTCTGTTGTATTATTTCGGCATGTCCTAAACACAAGCACTTCCCTTACACAACACGCATGCATTTTTCTCTCAAGAAAATAACACACACTCTTTGGCGAGAGTCTACCCACACGTCTCTTCCCGTTCACTACTCTAAAACGTACTTTCTTTCAAATGCATCTCCCTCATGAGTAAATGCCGTCGTCGGCCGCCATTCTCGACTGACACCGTCCGTTCGCCACGCCACTCTCCAGCAATGTAAATCGGTCATTTTCTCTTCTGGTGAATCCCCACACATTCTCTGGACCCCGCCTAGCTTGAGGGTAACCTTATCCACTCGGATTTCTACCGTGGTGTCTCCATGAGTGTAAATATGTCATTTTCTCCAAGGGTGAATCCCTATACCATCCCTGTAACGCGGTCTTGAGGTTAACTTTATCAACTCGGGCTTCTAGCGCATTGTCTCTTTGGATGCCGGCATGCCTTCCCTAGCTGGACTTCGTCGATGCCGACCAGGTGGTTTAGGCCATGCATAATAACTATAAAGTATTTTTTTTACTCCCGTTGCAAAGCACGGGCATTTTTACTAGTATTTACTATATCTGAGGTGGTATTAATCTATTACCAACTAATCTATTATTACGCCCCTCCGTCGTCAAAAGCCTTAATTCGCATACTTTCAAAAAGGCCCGTTCAGCCTATGGGCCTTGTCGGGCGTATCAACCGAGCCGAGATAAAAATGAGTCTAGACTAGGAATCTTCTTCACCTCATCCTCCAGACTAGGATAGGAATCCTCCTCCGCATCTGATGGCAACTCCTCAGCACCTCCTCCTATAAGACTATACTCCACCGGATGGCGTGTTTCAATTGCGTCGAATCGAAGGCGGGGAAGATGCGTCGTGGCGCTCTTTGTGCTGGATGTCTCTGGTCGAAATCCTAGGCTGACAGGACGAGTTCATGGCATACGAGCTTCATGGTGAGGTGGCGGCGCTTCGGGTTGCCGTTGGCCACATGCTTGACAGACGCCAGCGATGGGGCGTTCTCTGGCCTGCTTGTGTGAGAGGGCTAGAGGGCGGGAGAGGAACAAGGGCGATCAACGGACAGAGAACGAGGGCATGTTAGACTCCAAGTCATATACGATTGTAATTTCCATATATCGTACATACCCTGTATATGTATTTAACCTATGCTATATAATGAGAACCAACACACCCCTATGGGCTGTGCGATCCCCAACCTATCGGTCTCTAGTTTTACATGGTATCAGACTAGTTCGTTCCGATGTCTTCCGCTGCCTCCTCGTCCTCCACCGCTGCGAACACCGGCGGGATCTTCTCTCCTACCCTGACTGCCCTCCTCTCTGGTCATGGCAACGCCATGGTAGTGAGCACAACTGCTGGTTCCTCCACAGCTGGCACCACCCTTGGCTCCTTCATGGCCGGGGTACTGCCTCCCGCTCCTCCAACGACTCCTGCAGCCGCCGCGGTTCGACCTGCCCCTGTCCGTCAGCCCGCGGTGGCTGAGATGCCTGCACCTACTCCGTTTCACTTTGCCCATCTACTCACCATCATGCTATCGGCGGAGAACTACCTCTACTGGCGCGCGCAGGTCCTGCCTCTACTTCGTAGCCATAACCTTCTCGGCTATGTTGATGGGTCGCTGCCATGTCCACCATCGACCGTTGTGGCCACTACGGCAGACGGTACGCAGCACATGGTCCCCAACCAAACGCACACAATCTGGGTGCAGCAGGATCAATCGATCCTTTCGGCAATTCAGTCGTCGCTAACCGAAGGGGTGGCTGGCATGATTCTGTTCGCCACTACCTCCGAGGACGCCTGGACAACTATCGAGAGTAGCTTTTCCTCTCAATCCACGGCGCGCTCCATGTCCCTTCGTCGGCAACTTCAAGACATCAAGAAACATGACCTCTCGGCTACGGTCTACTTCAACAAAGTAAAGAACCTTGCGGACACCTTAGCTGCCATCGGGAAACCTCTCTCTGATGAGGAGTTCACCGGCTTTATTCTTGATGGACTCGATGGTGACTATGATTCTCTAGTCGAGGTGGTCCAAGGCCGTGATACTCCGATGCCCCCACGGGACCTCTATGCTCGACTCCTTCAGACTGAACAATGCATTGAGTCTCGTCGGTCGGCTGAAATTCATGGTGGATTCTCTTCGGCAAACACCGTGACTCGTGGTGGTTCGCGGCCGCCATACCGTTCTGGTGGTTCATCTGGCGGCAAGGCAATTCTCCCCTTGCCAACACAGCAGCAAAATTACAACAACAAACGTGCGGGTGGAGGATCGTCATCCGCTGATGGTTCGCCATGTCCTACATGTGGTCATCCTAATGGTGGTCGCCCCACGTGCCAGCTTTGCGGATTTCAGGGGCATGTTGCATCTCGCTGCCACAAACGCTTTAAGCATGATTTTTTGGGGATCGGCAATGACGGCCGTAATAATGAGAATCAGGCCGCCATGGCCACTCAAGGTCCTATTGGCTCGGGTGGTTTTGTTCACGGGCACACTCCGTCTTATCCCATTGATGCGAGCTGGTACATGGATACAGCAGCTACCGATCACATGATCAATGAGATGGATAAGCTACACTCGAGCCAACCCTACCTCAGCCACGACAAGGTTCACACTGCAAACAGGTCAGGTATGCACATTACACATATTGGTCAATCTTCTCTTCCAACTAGTACATCTAGGGAGCTTCAACTTCAAAATGTTCTTCATGTTCCTGATGTTACACATAATCTCCTATCTGTTCCTAGACTTACTCATGACAATGATGTTTTTGTTGAATTTCACCCTTTTGATGTCTTTGTTAAGGATCGCGCAACGAGGGACGTTCTTCTTAGAGGTCACTTCAACCATGGTCTCTATCCGCTTGATGATCCTTCAGGTTTCAGCGCCTTTAGCAGTGTTCGTGTCAAGCCGTCTCAGTGGCACTCGCGTCTTGGTCATCCAGCTACTCCCGTTGTGCGTCATGTCCTTCGTCGTCATCAACTTCCAGTCGAGTCTAGCAATAAAGATGAGTCCGTGTGTGATGCCTGTCAGCAAGGCAAAAGTCATCAGCTCCCATTTTCTTTATCTAGTCGTGTAGTTACAACTCCCTTTGAAATTGTGTTTTCAGATGTATGAGGCCCTGCCCAAACTTCAATTAGTGGTCATAACTACTATGTCAGTTTTATTGATGCTTACAGTCGCTTCACTTGGCTTTATTTTCTTAAGCGCAAGGCGGATGTGTTCAACGTTTTTCTACAATTCCAAACTCATGTTGAACGTCTACTTAATCATAAAATCCTTCATGTTCAATCAGATTGGGGGGGGGGGTGAATATCGCAACCTCAACACGTTTTTTGGGAAACATGGGATCACGCATCGCGTTTCCTGTCCACATACACATCAGCAGAATGGCTCCACTGAACGTAAGCATCGATACATAGTAGAAACCGGTCTAACTCTCTTGGCACATGCATCTGTAACTTTTCGTTTTTGGGCTGATGCCTTTTCTACAGCTTGTTTTCTCATCAATAGGCTTCCCACACGAGTTCTAGACATGAAAACCCCCATTGAGTGTCTACTCCAAGAGACACCTGACTATACATTCCTCAAGATTTTTGGATGTGCTTGTTGGCCACACCTTCGACCATATAACCGTCACAAACTCGAGTTTCGATACAAAAAATGTGTGTTTCTTGGGTATAGTTCTCTTCATAAAGGGTATATGTGTCTCCATGTTCCATCTAATCGTGTCTATTTATCTCGTGATGTTATCTTTGATGAGAATCTCTATCCTTTTTCTAATTTCCCCACGTCACAAAATCCTTCCAATTCTAGTTCACCATCACGTCCTTTGTCTGACCAATTTATAGATGTTGCATACTCTCCTCTTTTACTTCCTAATCATGGTGTAGGTATTGGACGTGGTGCGCGGCTTGAGCTATTGGATGATACAAAAGCTACGGAAGCTCCTCATGCTAATTGCATGCAGGCGGCACAGAACACTGAGCCTGATTGCATGCATGCCATCCCAAGCACTACATCAGGCGTTGGACGCATGCACGTGCATGCGCCTCACGTCGACCGCATGCAGCCCCATGCATCGGCGCCTCGTGTCGAGTCGGAGCCAGCCAACCTGCGCACAGCTCCGGAGTCCGCTGCCTCGTCTACACTGGAGACCGAGCCGCGTTCCCTCTCGGCTCATGACGAGGCCGAGCTGGTCTCAGCTGCGCCGTTGACGCCTGTGACTACACGTCCGATTGGAATTAACCAGGATTCCAGTGTGGCCTTGCCTGCATCTGCGTCTTCTGGATTGTCGTCGTCCCCTGTTCAGCCACCGACTCCTGCTGTGACTCGTCGGGTGCACACCCGCAGTCAAAGCGGGATTTTCCAACCGAAGCAACGCACTGACGGTACTGTTGCTTGGCTCACTACTTGCATGGCACATGCATCTCCTGATCCGACGTCCGAACCACGACATTTTCAGGCAGCAATGACCATACCTCATTGGCGGACTGCCATGGAACAGGAATTATTTGCATTACAGAAAAATGAAACTTGGCAACTTGTTCCTCCCCCTTCCGGGGTCAATGTGATCGATTCTAAATGGATATTTAAGGTCAAAAAGCATGCTGATGGCTCTGTTGAACGGTACAAGGCACGACTGGTTGCCAAAGGATTTAAGCAACGATATGGTCTTCATTACGAAGACACTTTTAGTCCTGTCATCAAGCCTACCACTATTCGTCTTCTTCTCTCATTGGCAGTTACTCGTGGTTGGTCCCTTCGACAGTTGGACGTCCAGAATGCATTTCTTCATGGTGTCTTAGAGGAAGAGGTTTATATGCGACAACCTCCTGGTTTTGTTGATCCAGATCGACCACATCATCTTTGCCGGCTCATCAAAGCTATTTATGGTCTCAAACAAGCCCCCCGTGCTTGGCAGGCACGTCTTGGTTCTGCCCTTCGGTCACATGGCTTTGTTCCCTCTACTGCAGACACGTCTCTGTTTCTTTTGCAGCGCCCGGAGCTCACTATGTATCTTTTGGTTTATGTTGATGATATTATTCTCATCAGTTCTTCGCATGCTGCCACCGACAGGCTCATACTAAGTCTTCGACATGATTTTGCTGTTAAGGATCTTGGTCCTCTACACTATTTTTTGGGTTTAGAAGTGACTCATACTGCTGCTGGTCTCTCTCTCAATCAGAAGAAATATTCTTTGGACCTTCTTCGGCGTGCGGGTATGTTGAAGTGTAAACCTGTCACCACACCCATGGCTGTGAATGAGAAGCTCTCTGCTGATATTGGTGTGCTTCTTTCTGTATGTTGAAGTGTAAACCTGTCACCACACCCATGGCTGTGAATGAGAAGCTCTCTGCTGATATTGATGTGCTTCTTTCTTCGGATGACGCTACAGATTATCACAGTATTGTTGGTGGACCACAGTATCTTACCATCACTCGACCGGATCTTTCTTTTGCAGTTAACCGTGTCTGCCAGTATCTTCATGAGCCCCGTGACACACATTGGTCTGCAGTCAAACGCATTCTGCGTTATGTTCGTCTTACTGCTTCCTTTGGTTTGCATCTTAGGCCAACCACCTCTGGAGTGTTGTCTGCCTTCTCTGATGCGGACTGGGCGGGGAGTCCAGATGATAGGCGATCTACGGGGGATATGCTGTGTTTTTTGGTTCAAACTTGATCTCCTAGAATGCTCGCAAGCAAGCCACTGTTTCTAGGAGTAGTACAGAAGCTGAGTACAAAGTTGTAGCTAATGCTACTGCCAAACTTATTTGGGTACAGTCCTTACTGCGAGAGTTGGGTATTCCTCAAGACATACCTCCAGTTCTATGGTGTGATAACATTGGAGCCACATATCTTTCATCCAACCATGTCTTCCATGCAAGGACAAAGCATATCGAAGTTGACTTCCATATTGTGAGGGAACGAGTTGCACAAAAGCTACTACAAATCAAGTTTATCTCATCTAAAGATCAACTTGCAGATGTTTTCACTAAGCCGTTGCCACTTCCTTTGTTTGAAGTTTGTCGGTGCAATCTCAACCTTCTTGACACCGGTTAAGATTGAGGGATGGTGTTAGACTCCAAGTCATATACGATTGTAATTTCCATATATTGTACATACCCTGTATATGTATTTAACCTATGCTATATAATGAGAACCAACGCACCCCTATGGGTTGTGCGATCCCCAACCTATCGGTCTCTAGTTTTACAGAGCAAGAGGACTGCAGCGTTAAGGGAGGCCAGCGGGGGAGGTGGCGTGAATGCGGCGTGGAGCTCGCTCGGGATCGATGCACCCCATGGTGGTGGCACTCGAGGCGGGGGCGGCACGAGCTGGGTCGACCCGACCGCCGCTACCAGCCATTGTTCTTCATCCCGTGGATGGTTGGTGTACGGTGCAATAGGTGGATAGAGGGAATTGGCCTGCGACTCGGGAAGAGAAGAGAGATGGGAGGAGGGCTCTCCAGGTCAATTAACCTAGGCGCCGGCCAGAACGTGGCGTGAAGCTGCAGAGCACCTGTGTGGTGGCAGGTGTGGCGGCGTCAAGGCGCATGCGTCCGCGAGAGGAGTAGCGCCCCTGGTGCAAATCGTTGTTCAAGGTCTGACCGCGGCTAAGCCAGCCCTGCAGTGCTCGGTTCTTCTCCCGACAGCTGAGCCGGCGCGGCGTGCGGTGTAGAGGTGGAATCCAGGCCGGCCGACCATGCTCTGGCATTGAGCAAGCGGAGCCATGGCACGGTTGTGAGCGTCAGTTGGGTTGACGAGGCGTACAACCATAGTCTGCGGCACCGTGGACGGCCACGGCGACGGTTGCTGATGCCTACGACACTACCCAAACGCGGCGGCAGCGCCCATCAGCGACAGCAACCGTCCGGCATCCGGCCTCAGTCGTGTGTCTGTGCAACTCCTCGCCTTAATCTGGCACAGCTCGGGTAGTCAGGTACTCAGGTGAGGTGACTGTCTTGCTCAGCTGCCCAGAACCCACTTTGATCTGCCCCTCATCGAGTTAACTCCATGTGAGATGCTAATTAAAGTTATTTACCCAAAACCACCACACTTGAAGCTAAGGTAACAATTTCGTACCACATTTGAACCGGGGCACAAAAAACCATCGAAAATGAGCCTAATACGTAACGCGGAGCACTGATGCTAGAATTTGGTCGTGAAAACAGCGAAACCAATAGGTAGGGCCCACTGTCAGGCTGACGTGGCGAAGACCAAAAACTTTGACCGACTGATGTGGCAAATAACGTGGCAGAGGAGTAGTGGGACCCGCATGTCAATGAGTCTGTTTATTATCTTCCTCCCCTAGGCGCTGGTCTTTTCCTGTAGCCGCACGGCGGGCTTGTGCGCAGCTTGCTCCGACCGGCGGTGTGTGCTCCTTCCCTGCTCACCACCTCCTTAAGCTAGCTAGTAGCGCTGGTCATAGAGGAGACCCAGACCGCTTAGTAGCCACCCGCGTCCCTAGCGTGCACAAGGAGCAACTCGTCCCCGTTACCCGGTCGCCGGCGGCCATCATTCTCGTGGCCAGAGACCAACGCGAGCTCCACCACCTTGTCTAGGAGCTCTAGAAGGCCTCCCTGACCAACCCTACCGGAGCAATTCGATCGGGACGTGCAGAATCAGCCGCGCTGTGGTCGTCTTCTCCACCTCCGACCACACACCACCGGGCCTTGATCTCCCGCTCCGGCGCACCTCTGCGCCTTGCATCTGGTCACTGGGCTTCAGCACATGCTCCCGATGCCTCCGCTGCAAACGTCCACAAGTTGCGCATCGCAGAGCCGTGTTCCCCACCCCGCCATGCTCCGTGGGCCGCTGCCGCTGACGAGGACGTCGCTCGAGTGGTACCTCCTTGTGTCCGAGCACGCACACGTGCTCAAGGTGAGCTCTCGTTCCTTCCCCGCGTGGCCACAGCTTGGGTCGATCGACACCCTGCCCGCGCCGTCGTGTATGCCAACTCGGCAAGGTGGTCACCCCCTTGGTAGGAGTACATGAAGAGCTGCGCGAGCTCACGTATGTGATGGAGGCGTCTGGCCCGCCGTTCCTCTGGTTACTGGTCCAGCGTGCCCATGGCGTGATGTGCCTTCCTCGGCGACCAGAAGATGAACGCACGGAAGCTGCTCGATGGAATGTCCTGTAGAAAGAATATTGTGAAGAACACAACCGTTTAGTCATTGACATGTGGGGCCGCGTCTCATTTGCCACAGCAGCCGGTCAAAGTTTTTGGTCTTCACCACGTCAGCCTGATAGTGGGCCCTACCTGTCGGTTTCGCTGTTTTCCCGGCCAAATTCTAGCATCAGTGCTCCGCGTTACGTATTAGGCTCATTTTCAGTGGTTTTTTGTGGCCTGGTTCAAATGTGGTATCAAGTTGTTACCCTAGCCCAAAGTGTGGTGGTTTTGGATAAATAACTCTGCTAATTACTGTGCATTTGTGATTGGTTTCTATTTTGGAGTATGTCGCGGTTCGAGCAGACTAATTACGTACATAGACTATTTTGCATCTCAATAGTTGTGTGTGCTGATTATTAGAATCATGTACATCAAAGCGAATCCACATGTACACACGCGATATAGAGAGCACGCACAATCTGAAAACTAAGGACACAACTATCTTTGATTTGGAAATAATTATCAAGGACACAGCTATCTTTCACTTGATTTAGAAATATTTATTTCTACTAATTAAGAGCAGTAGTTTGTTAAACTTGGTCGGTTGCTCTCTTATTCAGGTTATTTCTCTTTAATTTTTCGTAATCTTGATCAAAAGTTATCGGATTTGTGGTCTGGGTATGTCATTCGCCAAAACTGAACAAGAACAGGACAATCAGCAGTCCTGTCGTATACTACATTGCACATTAAATTGTATTCGACAACATATTATTCAGTATTCCTGTCACCTATATGAAGATATTGGTCATTGGTCATTGGTCATTGGTCATACTGGATTTTGTGAACTATTCTCTTTTTTTATTCCAAAACATAATAGTACACCAGACGACATGGTTTTCCTTTTTACATGGATTTTTTTTTGAATTTTCCTTCTTACATGGTTGATAGTACCATCTTGGGAAATGAATACCTCTATAGACCACTTTACAAAGGTACCACATGAAGGGCAAGTGCAATGCAGTAGAGGGCAGCCCTCACGTCCAGCTCGATGATATTAGTTAACGTTTTCTTGCGTCACACATAGGTGTGCGATGCAGTAGTCAAGGTCATTGCCATGCTCAATCTTGTGATCATGTGCACACTGTTCGACGAAGACAGCGAAAGTGTTGAAATAGAGGATGGGGTTCTTCTCCCGCTGCAACGCACGGACATTTTTGCTAGTAGAAAAAGAAAAAGAATAGGACCAACTTTTTCTAACAGGACGAATATTCGGCCCAGATCCGAAACGCAGTGATTCCTCCGATTTGGACGTCACCATCAAATCGGAGGAATCACGCGGAACCGGTCGTGCGCTCCTCTCCCTCTCTCGTGCGGCTGCGCCGCTGGGCCTCCTCCTTCGATCTACGCCGCCGGCCACTCCCGCCGCATCCTCGCGCCGCCCTGCTCGTCTCGCGCTTTCAGCTGCCCCGACTGCGTCCCAGCCGGGCGCACCTGAGGCGTCTCATTCGACGTCCTTCTCCTCTCCTCCCTTGATCTGCGCCGCCGGGCATCCTCCTTCGATCTAGGCCGACGGCACTACAACGATAACCGCGAGCAGGAAATATGCGCCCTCTTATCTGTCTTTTGGGTCGGACAGGCAGCAGCAGATTGCGTGGTCAAACTGGTCATCAGCTCGTCTTCCTTCTGTCTTTCGGTTGTGGCGGAAGGGACAGTAGCCACCTTGCCGATGGTGGCCACACCTGGGCAGCAGCAGCAACGAGCAGGGAGCGGCCGGGCAGCAAGCATCAGCGGCGGCCTTGGCAAGCATCAGCGGCGGCAAGCACAGAAGCTGAGAAAGTGAAACGATTGAATCTTTCTAGCTTGTCATTGCTTGATTAATGCTTCATCTATGTGCTCTGGGTTAAGATTGCTGACAAATTTTGTTGTCATTAGCACTTGTGTAATCTAGATTTTGAGACTTAATTAATATTTGTTGTCCATTCTTAAAAAAAGTTGTAGAGATTATCAATTTTATATAGACATCAGATTATATGTGAGTGATAAATCATGGTGGAACTGAAATGTATTCCATATAAATTTTTGTTAAACATAAATGGTTGTAATTGTTCATATTGCACATTTGCATGTTAGAGGTAATCTCAAAATCCATTCCATTCCAATTCTCCAAACCAAACGCTAGAATATAACCATTACATTTTTATCCTCATCCAAACACGGGAATGGAACCAACCCATTCCGATGGAATGGACCCATGACATTCTATTCCACTTGGTTCTTCAACCAAACACACCCATAGATAAATTCAGCGTATTCCTCTAACACTTAAGACAGACTATACTGGTTGTGATCTTTACTTTGAACCAAGATAAATATAGATACTACCCTATCTTGGCTTACAGTAAATTCTGTTAAATATGTCATCGTTACAACAAGTCAGACTGCACATATGTCTCCAAGAATATGAGGCTAGAGGAGAAAAAAAGGTCCGGACCCGTGTCAACTCCACGGGCGGTGGCTAGTGAACTCTCCTGACCCTGTTCCCTCCCCCCCCCCCACCCATACACACACACACCGGCAAATCTTGTGCGGTCGATGGTGGTGTTGGGGCCCTCCCGGTGGTTATTTGTCTCATTCCCTGTGGACACGTGGCGTGGGACCTGACAATATTGGAATGACCTAGGTGGGTGGCGGCGGTGGCGAACGGCAGCATCACGTATGAGAATGGAGGAGGCGTTAGTTGGTGCGGTTTAGTCCACACTTTTGTTGGGGTCGTCGGGCTATAGTGGGTGGCTGCCATTCTGCAGGTTGCAGCAGCTTCTCCTCCTACGGTGCAGGTTGGCTACGACTGATGGTGACGCACAAATTCAAATACCCCGTTTATTTGGAGGCTTCTTTTATGAAGCTTTTCCTCTTGCATATGATTATACTTGTACGGTTTCGTTCCTTATTCGTGTATTAGGCCACAATATGCACCATCTTGACTTAAGCGATTTGCAAGCTGGGTTGCCTGGCTCCTGTGCTTACCCCTACGTTCCCGATTGTTTGGCTAGGGAGTAAAGGGAGCACCTCTGCGATTGTCACGACCGGGTCCTCCGAGCTCTGACCTCAGACTGGGTGAATCCGAAAGCTAGCGCTCTTATTGTTTTCAATCATGGTCGGCACACAACGGAACCCATGAGTACAAAAAAATCTATTGCACAAGTCTCATAGTAATAATGAGCACCGAAGAAAGGTATCGGTGGGGGTACTATTTTCTTTGAAGATGCTTCTTACACTTCGTCTGTAATATAGTATAAGTTCCATGAGCGCGCTTTGTCTGTTACAGCCTTATGGCCCGGTTGCCTGGTTATCGGAAACACTGTCAATATTCTCGACAGGTGGAGTACATAACACTTTTCGGTCCTTGACCGAAGAGGGAGAAGCCGACGGTCGGTTAAGACGCATTTAAAGTTCGGGTGAACAAAGATATGATATTAGTACTTCGGTACATACAATCATTATACATAAAATTCTTTTACCCAAGTCACTTGGGGGCTCTTAAATTTATATGAGCCGTTTTATAATAAGTGTTCTTCTTCTTAGTTGCTGCAAAGTTTTTATTACTATTATTATTCATCACTCCTTTTTTCGACACGAGTGTGTGGTCACTAGCCGGGGAGCCTAATTTCTCTCTCAAACGCCGCTAGAGTTTAGTTTGCTAAACTGGCCTAATGAGAAGTACTCCGCCTTCGGGATAGGAGGTTGAAGTCGTAGGCTGACCCGCTTGAAGTCTTGAGATAGGATGTGTCATGTTAAAGCACGATAGAAGCACTCTTTTTTTTCTACGACCAATTTTCGGATTGGCACCGAACACTTGATCTTGTTCGGACGTCAAGTTTTTACTGACGTTCTTTGGAAGACATTTCTTATGTTAAAAAATAATATAACATATCTCTCTGCGTACCTTTGTTTATAAAACCATATGGCCAGATTGCCTTGTTTGTCGTAAATCTTTGCCCTCATAAAGGCTTTATAAAGTAGGACAAACACTCCTCGGCTACTAGCCGAGGAGGTGGAAGCCGATGGTCGGTCAATAAAGTTTTGTACAATGCGGATCCGAGCATTAAGGATGTAAAGTACTTGGATACATAGAGTCATTACACATAATTTGTGATTTTACTATGGATATCGATCCTTAATTCGGCCACCCGTGCCCGCATTAAGGCTCGGGGGCTACTGGGCTTCGGGCTTATTATTTCCAAATATTAAAGGGGCACATCGATTCCCTGATCTGGTGTTGCCACCCGACCAGTGTCTCGGGGGCTACTGCATTGCCTGTCCAATGCAGAAAATTTTATGTGCAATATAGTTTCCGAGGAGATTATGATCCTCAGGTTGGTCGGCCGCACCCAACCTGAGTCTCGAGGACTGAGCACGCCGCTTTTTGTATCCCGAAGTATTCTGCCGAGCTAGGACTTGATCCTCAGGAAGATTTTGCAAATCAACCCGAGTCTCAGCAGCTACTGGGATCAATGGTCTTACATCATCCTTCAAGTACATCTCGGGTTTTAAACCGATACACACGTTGAGGGTTACTAGCTATATATCTCGGCAGAGAATAAATTGCACCAATCAAAAATATAGACAAAAAATTGGCCTCAGTCGGGGTGGTGCACCACCTCGGAAGCAGTCCGGCATAAAGCTCGGGCGCTAGTGGCTGGCTCCATAGAGAGCATTTCCAGCATTAAGCTCGGCTAAACTCCTTCAACTTTTTTGGACCAAGATGATCTATGACATCTTGGATATAGTCCGGCGTTGTAGCTTGGACACAGTCCGGTGTTGGAGCTCGGATACATTTCAGTGTTGGAGCTCGAAAGCAGTCTGACATTAGTGCTCGGCTGCAAAAGATACCTCGGATGCAGTCCGGCGTTAGAGCTCGGGCGCAAGAGGACACTGCCTCCCGCGAACAACTTCAAACCTGAGGTGTGGCATAAAAATAACAAGGCATTGATAAAGGCCGGAAACTTAAAGGGGCTCCTCGGATACACGACGTATAAACTCGTCGAATGCATTTCGGCGATCCTCAAGATCGAAGATGAGAAGATTTGTTGAACCAGTTTTCAAGACCGACAACCGAAAATGAAGAACAGTTCGGAAGAATCGAGGAGAGTCCCTAACTTGAAGACCGGTTCAGGGGGCTACTGACGGTGTCCTGGACTAGGGGGTACTCAACACTTTATCTCCCGATCTGTTGGATTGGGCCGAGGACCCCCATGGCCGTATACTCATGGGACAGTTCGGACAGTTGCCGCACACATGGAAGATTCCACAAGACTTGGTGATCAAGACAAGGACTCCTCCCCACCGGCGTATTCGGCTAGGACTCTTGTTATCCTAGGCCTTTGGTGCATTATGTAAACCGAGGCCAGGCTAGTCGATAGAGAACATATACATACAATCATACCATAGGCTAGCTTCTAGGGTTTAGCCTCTCCGATCTCGTGGTAGATCAACTCTTGTAATACCCATATCATCAAGAATAAATCAAGCAGGACGTAGGGTTTTACCTCCATCAAGAGGGCCCGAACCCGGGTAAAATATCGTGTTCCCTGCCTCCTGTTACCATCCGCCTTAGACGCACAGTTCGGGACCCCCTACCCGAGATCCGCCGGTTTTGACACCGACACTCATCAACATATATTGTTGGGCCGTGTGGATTTATTTCAAGAGGGGCGAATGCCTGTTTCAAGAGAATACGAGGCTATATTTGTGCGAGAAATGAGCGATGCTAGTAAGCAGGAGTACAAGGAAAGGGTATGATGTTGCAAATCACTTGGCCGCATATCATACAAGTTTCGTGTTGTTTAAACATATGGTATGCAATCATATACTCTAGAAATCTCGACCTTATAAATTTTACTCCTACTCTCAACAACCCTCTACCTAGATATTTAAGGGAACTATAATGAGTGCTAACACATCTATTACATGTAAATGTCATCAACTATATTACAACTTGACATAATTTTATTCTCTTCACTTTGTTTTGCTGATGTTGAGAGGATTTGAATTTAATGAAAAGGCATATGTTGGTTGTTAAAATATCAAAAATCTAAGAAAATGCCCACCACAAAATATGATTTAGTATATAGTAAACGCATTTGCAATGATAGACATTAGAGTTCTAGAGCAAAAATGTTTCTTAATGTTAACTAGCAAACTATTAATATTAGTACACAAGCAAACCGACAAATAGTTAATCAAAGATTAACAATGTGAACTACAATTGCGCTATGACGCATACTCACCACAATAGTGTAAGTTCCATTTATTTAACTAGAAAAATGTTATTTGGATGGTGATTAATAGTATGAGAACACCAACTGACAAAATAAAATTGTCCCACACATTTAGACCGAGCGAAAAGATTAGCAAGAGCGAATAATCTCGAAAATATGAACACACTAATCAATGATGATGCTTAAAAGGGTGTCACTGATCCTATCGTAAGAACTTGTTACTTTTGCATTTATACATCTTTTTTGATACTTCTTGTTTAATTGTGTTTAAACATTTTCTAAGTTGATGTCTTTTGCTAACAATTGTTCCCATTTTAGGCATAGCTTCATCCGGTTCCATGACTAGGCCGCCTTATACCAACCAAGAAGACATGGGAATAAGTGTAGTGGGGGCGAGTTGGAAAAGAGGAAGGACATAGATGTGAAAATCTCTACATGTTGGTGTGATGACCCTTGTGTTGTGAAGGAGTCCACAGACTGGAAGAAGTCATGGATAGAAGGTAGAAGATATTTCATGCATTCCAAATATGAACACGATCGTGCACGTCCAACTAACACCTATGATTGTTAGCTGGAACGTTAAATACAACATCAAGAAATCTCATTTTGTGGTACATATGATAACACTAACATGTTCTTTGTAGTCTCCTCCTCCTTGGGATACTATACATGCATAGACCGTGAGGTACCAAAACATATCTGAGATGACCTATAGAGTGATTGGTGCATAGCCACATCATTGGTTCAACGAGTCTCTGCATATAGCGGAGGAGGAGCGTCATGGGCTTTTGAGGAAGCAAGCACGAAACTGTGTGGCGGGGAGGGGGTGCATTGGGAAGGAGGCTCATGAGGCGGAGAGGATGAGGAAGCGTGAACGGACTTGCCTTGCACAAGACTAAGATGAAGCACGTGACAAGAAGGGGAAATGGCACCATGTAACTTGATAGTCTTCTATTTGGGACTTGTACTACCTAATGCCATGAACTTTTATTTGAGAAGCATGTGTTATTTATCTTTTGAACATGGGAATGTTTTCATTTGTAACCTTACCGCCGCCCACTCTGGCGTTACTTAAATCTATGACCAACTTAATATGTGTTAGGCTTGAAATGGTACCTCAGCCGTCTCTAACAGTAGAATCCCGGCTACCCAAAAAAAACATTATCTTGTTGAAGGTGGCACACAACAGGACCCTACCGTGTCAATGTTGATGATAGAGTGGTAAGCCTACTCCCAACTTATTAGGCGGTACGGTCTCATGCCCTACGGCCCCAATCGGTGCCACCTTCAAGAAGAGAAGGCCTTGGGGTAGCTAGGACCCTACCTCCAGAGGCACCGATGGTCCCACTCCATGCGCACCACTTACTAAGCTGGCAGTAGGGTATTAAGAGTGAACAAGGCACATTCCAGTGCTACCATACCAAGCATTAACATGTTTGAGCGTACATATCCAGCATTACCAAGTTCAGAAAATAACACATAATTAACAAGTAGATAGACCCATATATTTCATGAAAGTTCACATGACTACAATAGCCTGTCCCATTTCACCAGACATTAATCTAAGAACAAATGTTGATCTAAACTAGCTACCTAATTACAAGTTGCATTGCGAGTACTAGAACATTAAATGTAGCCGCCGGTGCCATTACCATTGACCACATCCCTGTGCATGCCCCTGCTGCTAGCGTAATCCTGGTGCTTGTGGTTTCTCTTGGCCGGCGGGTAGTGCAACTGTTGGCCTGCTATCTCGTCGCCATGACCCCCGCGGACGCTCTGTAACCCTAGGTGGAACATGCCCTGCATCGTAGCCATTGTGATGGGCATTGCCTCAGCTGGGAGTCCAGACATATGATGATCCATGGCGTGCATGAATGGGAAGCTATTCTGTGCTTCGAACAACTGCTCCATCCCGTTCCCATGGGCATGGTGGTGGTGGTGGTGCGCACAGCCATCCACCGTGTAAGCATCGCTTTCGGCAAAGAGCAGCCTGACAGGGAAGCCGAGACCAAGGTTAGCTGGGTCGAATATGTCGCTGAACTGGCTGTCATGGGACGGCGTGCTGCCAAAAATGGGGTATTGCAATCTTGGTGGTGAAATGTCGGTGCCAGTGGCATAAGTGGTACTACTAGACATGGTTGGTGTCACGGACGACTTCCCTACCGTAGAGGCTCGGGAGGTGGCTGACACCACCTTGGGCTTGGCCCTACGCTTGGCATGGCGACGATACCCCCCGCCGACGGGCACGTTGCGGAGAACGCCGCCATGGGTCCAGTAGCGGCTGCAGGAGCGGCAGAAGTGGCGGGGCTGGGTAAGAGAGTAGTTATTAAAGTAGCAAAACTTGGTGTTGGTGGATTCGCATCGCGGGCAGTTGAGCCCTGGAACTGGATGCGGCAACCGCGCCAGCCGTGCTCGCTCCGACATGGAAATCGACTTGTTATTTCTGCCGCGACTGCAATCGCCGTCCCCAGCACCACCGCAACCATCATCTCCGCCCCCTGCAACGCCGTAGTCGGCCCCGGTTGTGGCCATGAACCCTTTGGGATTATTGTTGTTGCATCCTCCATCACCCGGACCATCGGGTGAAGAAGTGGTAGTACTATGAGTGCTAGTGCCGATTTGTTGCAGCTGCAAATCAACAAGGTGATGAGTAATCAATTAACCATATCGGCCAATATATATATGGAGCTATTTTTTTCTCCATTCGTCCCCGGGATGGGCAGGATGAAGTAGTTTTTGGTAAATCTCGGAAGTTTTGGATTTTTGGTTCGAATAGTTCAAATGAATTTTGATTTTACATTTATTTCAGATAATAACATATAATGTTTGAGCTACATCAGACATAAAGTTCCCTCTTCAAAAGGAGACCCCGTGACCTCTTGGGAGTATAAAGACCGCCGGAAAAAATAGCCCGTTAAATAAATTAGTTTAAGATGTCTCATTAATAGCATGCTATAGCGCGGTATAGCATGCTAAGGATGGTGCTATTTTGCTATAGAACACTATATTTTCATTTATAGAGACCCTATTTGATTTAGCTTTTCTGTTTAAATTCATTTTTTTACCTTTCTGGTATCACAACCCAAGAAACAGTGGTACCTCTTGTGTCTATGAAATTTCAGGTAACTGGTCGGTTACTGTAAATTTCGACCAGAAAAAGAAACCTGATATGGAGTATATTCCTAGATATATATACTTGTTTCTTATGCGAACAAAATCATGAGGGAATATGCAATTAATTAGCAAGCTAGAAGCACGACGATGCATACCTGAAGCTGGTTGTGGTCGGTGTTCCAGAAGTCTGATGAATCAAGGAAGGCAGGAAGGAAGATCATAGCCGGTGATCTAGAGAGAAGAGAAAGTGGGAGGAAGAAACTTAGCAGCAGCTGGGGAAATCAAGCGGAAGAGTACTAGTACCAAGGAAAGGAATGGAAAAAGAAGAGATAAAAAGGACAGAGCAAGGTAGCTAGCTAGCAGCACCCAAATAGATGAGAGAGAAGGGACACACACTCTCTCTAGATATATAGCCTGTGGAGATTTGGAGGAAAAAAGAAGAGGACCCATGTTGTTGTTGTTTTCCTTCATTTGCACACATTTCCTTCTCCAATGTATATGCGGACGTGGCTCAGAGTGCTACCCATGCTAGCTACAGTTTGCAATAAATTAGTTAGTGTACTCTGATTAGCTAAGCTGATAGCTAATTTGCCACCGCATAATTAATCATGCACGCCACTCCATAGAGTTAAATGGTACTAGCAATTTGGTTGGCCTACATATATTTTTTGTTTGAACACTAGCAAGTCATATCACTCACTCTGTTTCGAGACAACCACTTCTTCTCAACAGTCATGTGCTGTCATTTTTAGTAGGAACCAAGTTGTCGTGTCATTTTCATCATTTTTTTCTTTTCTAATTCTATGTTTTCATGATATTGCGTCCTAAAGATGCCATAAAATGTGGGATATGTCAAAGCGAGATGAACTTCAATCTTGACACATGCATGTCATGTATACATAGAGAAAAATTCACAGCGATTTCCAGTATTTTTTTTTCTCCCGAGCGACCTCTAGTCTTTGTGGTGGATATACAACTTAGTTTTGTATGGGAAGGGACTAACATTATATTTCACAACTCAAGTGTTAGTTAAGTTTATTTGGATGATTTGATTTCCAACCTAGTGAAATTTATACGACCAGTGATGCGGTGGTGGTTTTGCGCACACACCAATCGGCACAAAAACAAGATAAAAATAAACATACATTTATTACTAAACAAAAATAAATGTGAATATAAGGACAAAAATAGAAGCGCAATAAATCTATAAGTTTGAACCAAAATTGGGAAACTGTGGATAACTCATAAATAAATTATGAACATTCATGAGTAGTCTATCATAATACTCTTGAAGTTTATTTTAAAAAAATGATTTTGTTTCTCTAGGAATACTGTGGGTTTAACTTGTCTAATTTATTTTATTGATTTTTCATATTACACGATTGCTATGTGTGCAAAATCGCCGGCATGTTAGCAACCATATTGTTTTGACTGGGTCAAGGATATAATGTGCTATATATCAGAAGTTTAGGGTCAAACTTGTCAAATTTCAAAATCTAGGAGGTAAAACAGCAACTGATAGTTAAATAGGTGAGGTGGGCGACAGATCTTTCATCCACTTTTACATCAAGCTAGAGGTTTCTCTCCAACATGAGCGAGTTGGCAAACTTGAGCAATCCACTCCATGGTAAATACACATGATAGTGTTCTTGGTTGTGTGCATCTTGGGTGCAGAGAGCAAATTAAGACCCCCTACTTTATTACTTGAGGGATGATCATTGGTGTGAACATACAAGTGTTTAATTGATGCCAGGTGGTTTGCAAGTACCACTGTTGATTTGTACCATGAGAGTTGCGGGTACTGTATGTAGCTGGATATATACGCGCTCTTCTCATCTTCATATACATCGATGATATGAAATAGTCACCGTGAATATGACAGGACAACTAAATTTCTCTCGCGTTATATTTTTTGCATGTTAGCAGTTAAAAACTAATGCACGTGCATATATAACATCAATCACCTTCCGGAATATAATATATCAATTCCTAATTATTTATTGATGTTTGTCAGGTTGACATGGTTGCTACGTGTGCAAAATATCCGCCATGTTTTATTTTGAAACTGGGGAGGGCCAGAGGGCCCCCACCTGAAAAATATAAATATTCAATTTGTTTTAAAGTGGCAAAACAAGCATATAATTCATACTACAAGAGATTCAGAAAGCACACACTCAAGGAGAGGCAAGATAGTCTCGTCATAACATGGCACTGGATTTAAACTCGGCATGTTACAGATATATTTTCTTTACATGTATTTGGTAGTTTTGGATTTGTAATTCATATCCTTATCTCTAGGAGAGGCTTCTTACCCTTCAAATCTGTACTCTTATATATACTAGCCCGTGAGGCTCAATACAATGTCCATCATATTCCTCTAATCCTTCTCCCTCTATTGTTCTACTCTCTCCTTCCGAAATTACTTGTCGCATGAATGAATGTATCTAGCTGTATTTTACTACTACATACATCTATTTCCACGACAAGTAATTTGGGACGAAGGCAGTACATGTTATCAGACTAACCTCGGTCCAAAACCCTAGCCGCCGCCGCTTCAATAACGCGCCGCCCCGGGGGCGGTCGATATCCATGATCGCCATCGGTGGCCGCGCCTCCGACCTCTAGATCGGTTTTCTCTCCGGCAGTGACTTGGCCAGTCTAATATTTTGGTTCACCGATCATAGATCGTATTGCGTCGCCCACCGCATTGACTCTACACCGGCCAGTTCATCATCAATTGTACGACAAGGCTGGACACACCACACAAGGGACGCCTTCATGCGTCACTACCAGACATTGTCGTCCGCACGGTCTCCATTGCTGGTTCGTCTTTGTCGTCAACGCCCGGGACATCACCGACAACATCGCATTCGTCCATGCCACGATGGTTACAACGCCACCATTGGTCCGATCAACCAACCCCGCTCATGTCTTTGCCAAGCACGTCCCTGAGCACGCGCCTACCACCGATCAAGCATCAGGCTGCCGCTGCGTCGCCCCTTTTGGCCGCAGCGTCACCGCCCTTGTTTCATGCTACGGGCTTCCAATGCGCCTTCCTTGACGTGGACGTCGCTAGCAGTCTTAGCCACTGGACCGACTCGCGCCCTATAGTTCTGCCACCCCCTCTCGGGTCGGAAGGACCCTGCATGCGGCCCTCTTCACCGTCCTTGCAAACCGACGTCCCCGGCTCCCACCGCGCCACGTCCTATGGCGCACGTCGCCACCGTCCGTGCATGGTCTTCGTCAGTCCGTCGGGTTGTTCCTCGCCTACTTTGAGTACCGCTGTCGCACTTCTACATGTAACCTGCATGACAACTTATCACCCCCATATGTCCCACTGACCACATCTTCACCAGTCTAGGCATCGAACATGACCACTTCAGGTCGCTGTTGGTTTCGCCACCTTCTACGTACGTCTTCATCCTCTACGAGTTTGTCGACATCTAATCTCGTCCTCGACTACTTCGTCTACTCTAACAACCGCGACTGCACAGACACTTCTCTTTTTCGTCACTCTGTGCCTCACAACCGTCACGGAGGCCTCTCTGCCTGTATGTAGGACAATGGCACACAATTCATGATGGTCCCTTCCTTCGCACGCCCGGTAGTGGCACATCAATACATGCCTTCGTTGCAGACATTCCCGAGTCTGGCAAGCTCGAATCGGCGTCTCGTGTTCATCAGCATCAGAAACGTCTTCATCGGCATCTACATCCTCCTCTATGTCTGCCTCGACCGTGTCACCGATGAGTTCTTCTTTGCGTACTTGGTTCTGACAAAACCAGAGTATGCCTTCATCCACGATCGTACGCCTGATTCTAGAAAAATTACGGCCACACCTTGTCCTCGAGGAGTCGGACTACGTCTCCCTTGGCATCGGCTTCCTCGACGATTGCTTCGACGCGTTCCTGTCACTCTTTACGAAAACCATGTGCTTTGATACGTCTCCAACGTATCTATAATTTTTTATTGTTACATGCTATTATATTATCTGTTTTGGATGTTTATGGGCTTTATTATGCACTTTTATATTATTTTTGGGACTAACCTATTAACCGAAAGCACAGTGCAAATTGCTGTTTTTTTTGCCTATTTCAGTGTTTCGCAGAAAAAGAATATCAGACGGAATCCAAACGGAATGAAACCTTCGCGGGGATCTTTTTTTGAAACAAACGCAATCCAGGAGACTGAGAGTGGATGTCAAGGAAGCAGCGAGGCGACCACGAGGTAGGGCGGCGCGCCATCCACCCTCGTGGGGCCCTAGCAGCTCCACCGACCTACTTCTTTCGCCTATATATACTCTTATACCCTCAAAACATCCAGGGGAGCCACGAAACCACTTTTCCACCGCCGCAACCTTCTGTACCCGTGAGATCCAATCTGGGGACCTTTTCCAGCGATCTGCCGGAGGGGGATTCGATCACGAAGGGCTTCTACATCAACACCATAGCCTCTCCGATGATGTGTGAGTAGTTTACCACAGACCTTCGGATCCATAGTTATTAGCTAGATAGCTTATTCTCTCTCTTTCGATCTCAATACAAAGTTCTCCTCGATGTTCTTGGAGATCTATTCGATGTAATTTTTTTGCGGTGTGTTTGCCGAGATTCGATGAATTGTGGGTTTATGATTAAGATTATCTATGAACAATATTTGATTCCTCTCTGAATTCTTATATGCATGATTTGATATCTTTGCAAGTCTCTTCGAATTATCAGTTTGGTTTGGCCTACTAGATTGATCTTTCTTGCAATGGGAGAAGTGCTTAGCTTTGGGTTCAATATTGCGGTGCTCGATCCCAGTGACAGAAAGGGAACTGACACGTATTGTATTGTTGCCATCGAGGATAAAAAGATGGGGTTTATATCATATTGCTTGATTTTATCCCTCTACACCATGTCATCTTGCCTAATGTGTTACTCTGTTCTTTTGAACTTAATACTCTAGGTGCATGCTGGTTAGCGGTCGATGTGTGGAGTAATAGTAGTAGATGCAGAATTATTCTGGTCTACTTGACACGGACGTGATGCCTATGTTCATGATCATGCCTAGATATTATCATAACTATGCGCTTTTCTATCAATTGCTCGGTAGTAATTTGTTAACCCACCGTAATATATGCTATCTTGAGAGAAGCCACTAGTGAATCCTATGGCCCCTGGGTCTACTTTATATCATATTATTTTCCCGTCAACTAGCTATTTCTGTCGCCGTTTATTTTGCAATCTTTACTTTTCAATCTATACAACAAAAATACCAAAAATATTTATCTTATTATCTCTATCAGATCTCACTTTCGTAAGTGACCGTGAAGGGATTGACAACCCCTTTATCACGTTGGTTGCGAGGTTCTTGTTTGTTTGTGCAGGTACTAGGTGACTTGTGTGTAGTCTCCTACTGGATTGATACCCTGGTTCTAAAAAACTGAGGGAAATACTTACGCTACTTTATTGCATCACCCTTTGCTCTTCATGGGAAAACCAACGCATGCTCAAGAGGTAGCAAGAAGGATTTCTGGCGCCGTTGCTGGGGAGATCTACGCCAAGTCAAGACATATCAAGTACCCATCACAAACTCTTATCCCTCGTATTACATTATTTGCCATTTGCCTCTCGTTTTCCTCTCCACCACTTCACCCTTGCCGTTTTATTTGCCTCTTTTCCGTTTGCCCTTTTTCCATTTGTCTTTTTTCACTTGCCTCTTGTGTGTCCATGTGTTAGATCGTTTGTTTCGTCTTCATGGCGAGCCCTCCTTCTCTTCCTTTGTCTCCTGATTTTGAAGTTCTTCACTTCAAACAAAGACAAGGACAAAACTTAAAAGATGCTTGGTACAGGATGATAGAATCCTATCGTAATTGCACTATGGGGGGGATTTCAAGATTTTGCTTCACAATTTTTATGTTGGGCGAACCATGTCCCATAGACAACTTTTGGACTTTTCCGCCAAAGGGAGCTTTATTGACGTTGATCCCAATATTGCGTATGAGATTATAGAGGGAATATTAGGTATACTACCCCGGGCGTCCCGGGGGATGCTGGCGCCATAGCCAGGGCCTGAGGAGGGGGAGCCGAAGCCACCTGCCTCGGGCTCCCACTCCTATCGCTGGCGTCCCCCGACATGGCCGGTGACACCAACGTCTGTATAGGTAGGGAGGAGGACAAGGCCACCTGCCTGGACCCCCGTCCCATAAGGCCCACCTCGGTCATAGATGACAATGTCGGAACCACCTCAACCGGTATAACAAGGGAAATAGGAGCGACCTCCGGCTCTACATCCCGAAGTGCAGTCTCAGCAGAGTCCAAAGAAGGAAGTGTGTGCTCAAACTCATCATCAGCCTCTACCCTATCACTCCATAGCTTGGGAGGCGCAGAAGCAGGCTCAAAGGACCCAAAACGCAGAGTCGTCGTGGGTACCGAAGGCGGAGTGGAACCAGCTCCGGACCCCTCCCCAGGCAACTGAGCATCAGGACGAGATCTGGTCGAACCCTCTCGAGAAGACTCGTCTGGCGCCCCCGTGGCTCCTGCACCACCATCACTCTCGTGCCTATCAACATCATCCCCAGCAACCTCGTCAGCGAACATCTCAATGTCCTCAAACTCTATGTCGAGCGGGAATACCTCTCCCCTATATGTCCAGTGAACGACATCAGGCACGAAGTCAACATTCAGAACACTCACCAATATCCGAGCCACTCCATGAGCCCGAGTGAAAGCCATATCCACTCTCTCCGTCTTTCCGACCATGATACCCATACTGGCTACAACTCGAACGTCCTGCAGAGGCTTAGATGGGCCCCCAGAAAACCACAACCAGATCTGCGTGAGCGGCTTGCCTTTAGGCTCCACCTTCGTCCACTCGTGAAACTCCAAAATACACGTAGTACCTGGAACTCTACACAAGCCAAAACTCAGTAATCTCTGTAAATCCTCCA